>NC_068391.1:24956553-24979187 GCF_023724105.1 Carassius gibelio
CTGTGTGAAAAAGAGCAGTGAATACTTAGAAAAGAAGTGCATTTTAAATATACTCAAACATTAACCTCTCTCATTCAGTCATAATTAGGCTGCAAGTCTGAATTATGAACTGGTAAACGACAAACTGATCACATAACATGTTTGTAAAGCTTTAAATGTTAACTGTTAAAAAGCAATGTTATCAGCTTTTACGACTAAACATTTGCAAACAACCTTGTACTGGAGAATCTGCACAAATAAAATTCTTAGGGGCCGTTCACATATCGCACCTAAAAACGCGTGGAAAACGCTAGTCGCGCCGCTTTCTCCTTCTTTCCAAAGCGCTCGGGCAGAAGCGCCCCTGAGGCGTCTGCCTTTGCTAAGCAACCATGACGTGCTCTCTCCATGACGTGCTCTCTCCATGAAGACCCGGAAATTTCAGCAAAGGATAAATGGATGCGGTGTGGACGCGCCTGGAAAAACGGGCGCATCGCACCGCGTGCGTGTCGCGACCGCGTCGCTTCCATTATGAGAGTGCATACTGCGCGCCTACATAGGAAATAACGAACTTGAGCACGCAAAAGACACGATATGTGAACGGCCCCTTAAACAGTTCAGTAGTGCAGAGTTTACAGGTTACTCTTCATTTTGAAGGCTCAAAGTAAAGTACTCCCACTTCCCGCTGAAAGCTGCAGAGACGCTGTTCGGGAAGCACGTGACATAAAACGAGGCCAGCTATTGGCTATTCGCTACTTCACCTGCTGTACTGGCTGAGTAAAACCTCCGGTGGCTCATTACTGCCACACTTTGGTCACCGCAGATTTGAAATATGCACGAAATGAGCCGCTTATGGCAAATAAAATTTATTTAGCGACGAATCGATTACTAAATTAGTTGACAACTATTTTAATAATCGATTTTAATCGATTAAATCGATTCGTTGTTTCAGCTCTAGTTAAATCATAAAACAATCCATTTAAATTAAAACAGACACAGAATGTAAGAAAAAAAAAAAAATCTATTGGACGCTTTTGTTAAATCGAATCAATTAAGCCGCTTTCACACTGCACGTCAGACCCGCAATATTTCCGGAACATTGCTGGGTCGCCTTCTGTGTGAAAGCAACCACGTCCCGGGATTTATTACCGAATTGAACCCGTGTCGGGGACCTAGTAACATTGGGGGGTTCGACCCGGGACGAGCGTTGTGTGAACAAAAGCCAGATCTGATTCCGTGTCGAAGTGATGACTCATGTTATCGCGCGACTCTTTTACCGGCTGTTTTGAAGGAAGATCAACATTCGCGACGAAAACACATGTGCAAACTGTAATGAAGCAGAGATCAGTTAGTTCCTCACTTTCCGCACTGACGCAGAGATCGTTTGCTTGCTTCAGTGAAAGTATAACGTGCCTAGCGTTGTCAACTCGTACATTACACGTCACACACTGATGTCACGTGTCGTTACGGGATCTTCAAGGGTTGTGTGTGAAAGCACGCACATATACCGGGTCATCACTGGCAGTGTGAAAGTGCAAAATCTAGCGACCACGGAACAATTGCAGGAACACTTTACCTGTGTATTTGCCGGAATGTCCGTGTGAAAGGGGCTTTAGATGTACTTACTAATTTTTATAATTAATTATTATCTAGAACTTCTGATTGTGCACAACAGCAGCTGGAAATAGTGCGGTCCAATTTTAAGAAATATTTTTTTTTTTTTTACCTAATTTCCTTTAATGAATCAGCAAAAAAAAAAAAAAAGGTTAAGAATTTGTCTGTACACTTTTCTTTATTTTAAATCAGTTTAATGACTCTTAATGAATCCATCAGAGTGGTTCTTCATTAACAGCAGTTGCTTTAATATTTTTTCAGTTAATCAATGTTATTTTTGTTTATTTTAGTTTCCCACAAATCCGTATAATTCCTGTCTGGTAGTCTTGACGTCTGATCTAATTAGTCTTATGACTCGTTCTCAATAAATCACGTCTCATTCAATGAATCAAGGTTTTTGTGTTGTGTGCTTCATTCAGATTAATCCGTATAATCTCTGTCTGATGGATACATATTGAGAGCGAATTTTGTTGTAATAAATTGTAGGCTTCTTTAATAAAATCATCAAAATGTTACAGAAGTACATTTTACCTTAAAATATAATAGAGCAATTTTGAATTTTGTTGTATCTTCAAGAGTTTGATTGCATTTGGTTGTGTTTGCGTCCCAGCTCATGGAGGTTACAGGCAAAAATCAGGACGAGTGTATGGTGGCCCTTCATGACTGCAATGGGGACGTCATCAGGGCTATCAACTTCCTGCTGGAGGAGGTCACTGTCAAGGTACATGCTTGCTACCGTTGATCCTGTTTGACTCGTTTCTGATTCAGTGTCTTTTGTAATTGCATTAATTATGCAAGAAGAACTAGACTGAGTTGAAATAATGTTATGAAGCTTTTCCAGCTTTGCCAGCCTGCCAAACTAGTTATTAAGCTGCTAGAGCTATTTGAGGATAATATACCCATGATTCTGATTCTGTTGAATTATTCTCATGCTTGCACAGGACTCATGGGAGACAGTTGGCAAGAAGAAAAGTGTTGGAAAAGAAGGGACCGCTCCAGAGAGCAGGGAGAAGAGAGGAGAAAGGGAAGGCAGAGGCCGCGGGGGTCCAAACAGACGTGGCCGAGGGGCTAGCCACAACCAGGAAGGTGCGTCTTTCTGTGCGTTTGTGTGTACATGTCCTAACTTGCATGTATAGATTGTGTTTTTGTCTGAGGCAAGGTGTCCAGTTAGACAGCATAGTAATGTTCTCATGGTGATTGGGATCAAGTGAATAGGCATTCACATTTGTTTATTTTTTAGGGAGGTCGGAAGAGAACGGGTTTGATTCAGCTCCAGGAGAGAGAGGAGGAGACCGTGGGCGCAGAGGAAGAGGGAGAGGTCAGCGCATTATATGCACTCCAAGACATTACTGCTTACTAATACACTGCTGCCTCCAGAAGTGGTTTTTATGTTGGTTATCTGCATAAAAATGAGCAGTCCATTATTAAAAAAAAACACGTGGAAAACTAACACTACTGTTCAAAAGTTTGGGATTGGTAAGAGATTTGTGTGCTTGTGTTTTTGAAAGGTGTCTGTTGTGCTCACCCAAGGCTGCATTTATTTGACCAAACTACAGTAAAACAGTAAATATTGGGAAAAATTAATACAGTTATAAAGTAAATATTTTCTAGGTTAAATATATTTGAAAGCTGTATATTCAGCATCATTACTCCAGTCTTCAGTGTCACATGATCCTTCAGAAATCATTCTAACATGCTGATTTGCTGCTCAAGAAACATTTCTTGTTATCAGTGTTTTTACCCCCGATTGTTTTTTTTTTTTGAATGATTGCTTGATGAATAGAAAGTTTTAAAGAACAATATTCAAAAAAATCTTCTTTAACAGTATAATAGTCTTTTCTGACACTTGTTTACATTCTCTCTTTTTTTATTATTATTATTAATTCACTATCAAGATTCAATGATCAATTCATCATAAAAAGTGCCCCACATGACTCCAAGGGGTTAATAAACGCCTTAAGCGAAGCGATGCATTTGTGTGTAAAATATCCACATTTAAAACTTCTGCTAACTGTCGTATGTAATCGCGTACACTCTTGTTAGAATACGCTAGTCTCGTGAGAACCCAAGTTTTGTTTACAGCAAAGGAGAACCACGTAAAGAAGTGGATTGTTGTATAAAATTAGTTTAAGAACTGTTAATTGACAGGTTATTTGGGGAACCCAAAATGGTTCTTCTATTGCATTTTATTGGATATTTTTTGAAGCTTGATACAAGTTCTGCTATCTCAGACTGGGCAGGATGGGGCCTGTTCCTGTGCTGCTATTTGTGTCACTCTGAGCAATGTTTGTAGGGCATTAAATGTGACGAATGCGTTTAAAGTAGCTGCAACTCGAGAGGGGAAGCTGGGGAGGGAGGGAGCAAGAATAGGACCGGGAAGAGTCATCAGAAGGGCCTGTCTTCTGTCATATGGCTCTTAAAGAGGACATCACTTCCAGTTTTTAAATGAAGTTTAGTCGATTACAACTACATTTAATTTCATATGCAAGAACTTTGCTAATCGTAATTAAGGATATTTGCACAAAGCTGTCTTAAAGGTTCTGGAGAAAAAAGGTCAGGGAGAGGGAGTGAACTGGTCTAAGTGGCATGTCAAGATTATGAAATCTTGGAAAGGAAACCAATGAAAAGGCACAAGGAGTAGTAAATATTCATTTTTGGCTGAACCTCTCCTTTGTTTTCACTCGTTCTGATTGGTATTTATGCTGGTGTGTCGTCTCAGGTGTAGGAAGCCGAGGAAGAGGCAGAGGAGCTGGAATGAGCAGGTTCTCTCAGGGAATAGGGTAAGTGTTCACGCTTTTTTTCTTTCTAAACCATTCCAAAAAAAGAAGGTTCTTGGTCATTATTCTTACTTGGCCTCCATTGGTTTCTCTTTGACCAGTAGGACGTTTAACCCTGCTGACTGCACCGGCTCTGCTGAGGCAGGGGAGGCTGGAAATGAGACTACTGAAGGAGCAGGTGAGTGCTGTTTATTGATCCAGATCCTGATTTCTTTAATAGAGCAGAATCTGCTTCTCTAATACTTTTTACTTAATCATATCTGAAGCCATTTTCAGTGTAGTATAGATGTCAGATGAGCTGGTTTTCTGTAGTATTGATTTCATTCATGCGGCAGGCTCTGTATGGATGGAAACCCGAAATGCACTGATCCGATTTATGTAGTGCAGGTCATCCTCAAAACAAAAAGCACAGTGCAAAATCACTAACCAGCGATTATGCATTTCTTAATTTAGCCCTCTGCAAAAAAAAAAGAAAAAGAAATTATTTCTCATGTGTTTTCAGGAGCCTGGAAGGACAGTGTGGATGATTGGGCGGCTGAAGACTGGAATGAAGATGTGAGTGACTTCATGAATGTTAAAATCAGTCTGGAAAACATGATCAAGAGATGTCAGTGTGTAACGCTCGCTTCTCTATTTATCAGCTATCTGAGACCAAAGTGTTCACTGCTTCTTATGCGCTTGGCTCCAGGAACCTCGCGCAGCCTGGACAGGGGTGAGTGCTTCCTGTGCTTCAGCACTTTCCAGAACAGAGCTTAAAAATAAAGAAATTCAAAGAAGAATTTATTAATTAAAAGTAATTTCCTTAGAAATTTAACTTTAAAATAAATTTTACTGTGGCTTAAAATTCACAACTATAATAATAGTAAAATGTTTAACAAGTAAAATTGATCATTTGAAAAAAAAAATTATTTACTTTTAACTTGATTTAACATCAATTTATAATATTTAACTGCATTAACAGTTTGAAAAGTGTTTTTATTTTGTCGTAGTACATTACGTTTTTTCGTTTTTAAGTGGCACACCTAGGATTACAGTGGAATTACTTATCACTCTGTCAGACATATGTTATTACTTGTAAAACTTGTTTATAGTATTTTTAGATTGGTACCTTTCATATGAATTTCATTTGAAGAGTTGTAAGTAGCTATTGACAACTCCTGATTTGTAAAGTTAGTCAACTATGAAACACATTAGTTACAGCTATATACAGTTCTAGAGAGCACGATGGTGTCATGTAGCTCAAGTCAGTGCGTTTTTTGCTTCATCATAAATGAATATAATTCAGCTATTAGGCTGCTCTACATTTAACAAAAGTGTCGTTCAGCTCATTTCAGTTTTTATGCAATATTGTCAGTATTGCAAGCTAGTGATTAAACTGCTCTGTATTACATCTTCAGCAAGCAGTGAAGAGCATGTTTAGACAGATCTGTCTACCTGAGTGCTCCAAAATATTTGGCATGCATTCAGGTATGATTCCCCTCCCTGCCTTGTTAATGTTTGACTCATGTTTAGCAATTGAAGTCAAAAAACAAACAGCCTTACAACTGCAGAGACAGATTAGCAGGCATATGTAGGTGCACTCCTGGAACATCCTCACTTCATGCTTCCTGTGTTGTGGAAGCAATAGGGCAGAACTTCATCAAAAATGTATTTGATGTTTTGCATCCTAGAGCAAAGACCTCTTGTAGTTGTCTGAAAGTGTATCTCTGCTCCTCAGGATGGATCTGGGCTCTCTGTTGCCTAAGGTGGCTGAGGGCGACTCTGAGCTTGCCGGATTGGAGCCGTCATGCCCTGATACTCTCACCCAGAGCCTGGTGTTCACCAACTCTCAGCAGCACACCACCCGAACACACACACACAGCTACGCATCTGCTGCTGCTGGCACTTATGCACATGCCGCATCGGTGAGAAGCACACACATACTGGCACTGAGCACCTCAGCACTGGACTCTGCACCCAGATTTATAGAGCCAGATTCACTTTCAGTTTCTTACTTTTTTTCTTAATTTTATGAGTACCTTTTATTCAACAAGGTTGCCTTAAATTGCTAAAAAGTGAAATTCCTTTTAACTGATAAAGGTGACAGTGATAATTGACTATTTATAAATCGATTTCTAATAAAAGCTGTCCATTTGAATCTTCTATTTAAAAAAAATAATAATTGTATGTAATGATATTTTTTTCCAAAGCCTTGGTGAGCATAAGAGACTTCATTCCAACACCAAACTTTTACAAAAAAATTGACACAAGCTGTCACTGTCCCTTTAAATGAGCTTTGTGACATTGTAAACCGATAACTTCAAATTAGAGGATAAAGTTAAATATGCAATTTTAGCTAATAAACTACAGAAACTACTAATAAATCATACAGTCTGCATCACTTACTACATAGCATTCCAGTTACTGTATAGTTTTTATGAAATGTCAAAAGTACCTGTACTTGGGTACAAAGATGGCACTTAAGTCTCAAACTTGATAAAACAAATACACTTTTGCTGTTATATAAAATTGGTATCGTGAGTCATATAATTTACTAACACTACAGTTGAGTACTAACAAGTTGGAATCGTGACAACCCTTCTGTTTTCCTTCTAGTCCATGCTGGGATCCAGGCTTCCCCAGAACGATGTACAGAAGATGGAGCCAATCAGCACACCCCGAATCGCCCCTTTGTCCAATCAGTTTTCAGGTGCACTGGGTAATGGCACTGCATCTGTTGAATTTACTGCTCCGGTGCCTGTCGAAACTACCCCTGTGACCCTGAATGAACCCAAGGAGACCCCTGTTACAACATCTCTCTGTAAGTACTATGCATGCACACTGGGGTACGTTTCCCAAAAGCAACTATAGTCACAAGTTCCATCGTTGCCAATAGAATTCCGTTGCGCTAACAACCATAGTTAGCTAACGATGCTTTTGGGGAACGTGAAGTGCACATGCAACTGGAGGTCATTGGCCATTGCATCATGTCTTATAATCAGTGTGGTTTTACACGTCCCCAGCACACACTTTTACATTTTGAACCAGGTTTGACAGAGACTCGTTAGTATATGTCTTTTCTGTCTTTAGTGGACCTGAAGCCTCAGCCTGACCCGTCCCCCATCCTCGGTCGTCTGACCCAACATCAGAATGCAGCACTCCAGTCGGACCTGCCGGCTCAGGCCCGAGACCCTGCTCCACTTCCCCCATACGATGGGCCTTCTCCGACACTGAAACACCTCTGTGAGCCGGTCATCACCACGACAGAGCCGCCACATCCCAGAACCATCAGACCACAGAGACGGAGAGCGCCACCTCCCTCTAAGGTGATAAAATCCCCTATAGCCCCTTTTATTGTTACTCCGTGAGTTCTGTTGTGAATGTATGCAAGCATATTCATATTCACTAAATGCAATAAAAAAAATGAGTATTGAATCCAGAATCGAATCGCATTTTGTGTAGTGACAGACACCACAATTTTGGTTGTTTGTTTTAAATCATAAAACACAAAATCGAGAAATTTAAACTGTCAAAACCGCTGTGGGATATGTACAAAAGACATTAGTAGTTTTGTTAAAATTGTAGGAAATTATTAAAGCGTTATTATAATTTAAACATACTTTTTAAGTTATTAAAATGTAATTAAACCATTAAAAAACTAAATCCAGAAAAATTAAAACCCTGTATAATTGGGGAAAACTAAAACTAGTTTCATAACGACCTGCTTTCCTCATTTGTATTAGTCTTAATTACTTTTTGATCTTAATTTACAAATAAATATGTGTTTGGTTTGCCAGATCCCCTCTTCAGCAGTAGAGATGCCCGGCTCTGCTGACGTGTCCGGGCTGAATGTGCAGTTTGGTGCACTGGATTTTGGATCTGAATCCACTGTGGAGAATCTCAACCAATCAGAAAGTAGATATCAGGAGCCTGCGGCTGCTGCTCAAACCCAGAGCAGCCTGTACTCCAAATCCACTGCCATCAGGTCTGTCTGTCCACCTGGTTGTCTTTCCTTTATACTTTACAAGATCTTTATAGGGATATTCCACCCAAAAATAAAAGGTCCAAATGTTTTCTGAAGAGACATGACTGCGTTATATAATTAAAAAAAAGATTTAATTTAGGCCTTTATTCACATTTAACATTAATCAGCGTGCACACCCAGTGCCATCAAATATGGTGAACAAGGCTTACACTTAAAAGGCTTGATTAGATTTGGGTATCGAGAACTGGAGATTTGATAAGACATTTGTTTTCAAGATTCCTGCATTCACAATTTAATGGGGTTTTTAAAACATTAAAGAGCAAGAAGGGAAAGAGCTTAAGTGCCGTTTCTCATGCCGTGCACACATCTGGTGCCCGAGCACAGAGAATCATGATCCCAGTGCAGTTTCCAGGCCTGTGTCCGTTCTCGAACCGTTCTGTGCACTTCCACAACAGAAAAGGACTTCTCTTTTTTTTTTTTACATCTCGCGACCAATGTGCACAAAATTACTGAAATATTCTACTCATAAACGTAGCTGTTTTCTTAATATTTTTGAGTAAATGCATTCTTTTTTTCCGGAGGAATATATTCCTTTAAGTTATGTAAATACATTTAGTTTGAAATCAACATTGGCACAAATGCTACTGCTAAAACTCAGGACATTCCACAAACAAATAACTTGTGTGTAATGTATTTCTAATCTTATTTTTCTTGTTTTAGTGAGTCTCTAGGTGGCTTGCCTCAAGCAGTAATGGAGTCCAGTTACCCATCAGCCTCTCTTGTTTTACCGAGCACTACTGCCCCTCCTGTCTTGGCTCCATCCTCAGCTAGCAGAGCGGAGTCATCTGCCACCTCCACTCTCAGTGTATGACCAAAATTCATCACATTTACCATTTCCCTGGCAAAATGTCCTCATGATCAGTAACTTAAGGCTGGTTCACACTGCAGGATAATTAGGCTGATTTTAGCCCCGATTCACCCCTTCCGACAATCTTAGGATGCTCCGATTATCGTAAAATAATCTGATCAAAAATTCCTGCAGTGTGTGGTGTGTTAAGACCGCTCTCCTCTGCTCGGAAGAATGTCGGGACCGCTCCGATCTCAAATCGGGGATATCCAACATGTTGGATTTATTTGGCCTGATTTCTTCTCGTGTGTGGTGTCCCCCGAGGACAAACAATCACACAGCCTGTGGACTGTGGCGTGTAGCCAATCAGAAAGTGAGGTGACGAGGTGGCGAGGAAGTACCGGGAAACAAAATCAAAACAGCTGGCATATATAATATAACAAATATAAGAAATGCAAATAAAGTCGATGGGCATAACTACATCCACAACTGCAGTCCACCAGAGTACATGGAAACGAATATATGAACGTTTATTTCAACGGTTATTAATCTGTGTAGTATGTAACAACATTTTTATGAGATAAAACAACAACTTTCCTCCATATCATGATGTAGCAAGTATAGTCCATGCTCGCGTTGTCTCCACCTCTTTGACCATCGCCTTTTCTTGTTTTCCTTATGGTTTTTTTCCGTTAAAAACAAAGCACAAACTATGGCCACTGCATCCTCTTCGTCCGCCATGATTGTTTACTCTGAAGTCACGTTTGATCTCGAGGGATTTTGCGAAATTTCCCGTCTGACCTGGGAATGCTCGGGAGTCTGGATCAATAAACTGAACGACCAAAACTGTTAGACCCGTGATTTTTTTTTATCGCTGTGTGTGGGGTCTCTCAGGTTTGGAAAATCAGCCGACAATTTTAAAATCGTCCCGTGTGAACCAGGCCTTAGTTGCAGATTTTGCTCATTGTCAAGTTGGCTACTTTGACCAATAGTAAGCTGCTTGCTTTGAAAGTGATATCTGTGTGAGTGGTGCTTCATGCATACTGAAGCTCTTAACGTTGACCCTTTTTCACCTGCACCTTATTTTTCTTCCCTATAAATTCATTGGTATGATTGTCTTAATACAGTCAAATAATAGTTTAGCTAATAGCTGAATCTGTTTATTTTTTTCCCACAGAATGGATTCAGTGAAATGAGGGCATCCAGCGCACAGGAAGGTAAATGAGTTCTGTTTTTAACAGACTTGCCGTTTTTACCTGAACTTTCTTTGCACTGTGCACTAGGTGAATTTGTAGCATAGGCCACACGTTACATTTTTGTTGTGCTGTATCTGCAGCTGCTCCGTCCAGCACCCCTCAGCCCGTATCCACCGCCCTGTCCACAGAGAACAGCTTGTCATCTTCCTCCTCTTCAACAGCAGCGCCTGTCCCGAGCACAGCTCTTCCATCACTTAGCAGGTACCACTGACCACAGCTTTCCAATTTCAGTCTCATTACATATTCATGAGAAGCAGACAGTCTCCTTACGGTCTTATCGATGCTTGTTTTCTCTCAGTCACGTGAGCAGCGTTAACTCTCCTGGATCTTCTGCGCTCACCAGCTCTTCCCTGAGCGTAAGTGTCCTGTGAGGCTCCTCCCATTTCCAGTTTCTCTTCTCCGCTTCCTCACTTTAGTGTTTCACTCTTTGCCTGAGCTTCTCCATTTGAGAGCTTTATAACATGGATAAGTGGGACTGGATCAGGGTTAAGTTGAATTGAAATGCTTCTCTCAGACACAGATGGGTGCTGACGTGAGCATGAGCCTGTCCACGTACTCTGGCTCTGTGTCCAGCTCGACGGTCAACTCCAGCGGCCTGAGCGCTGTAACCCAGAGCCTGGCCGCTAACGGCGCATCCGCTCCCTCTGCTGTCCGTTCTGCACCGCTGCAGACCAACATCACACCCTCCAACACCTCTGGTCAGTCGCAAAAACACCCACTGCATGATTATAGTGATGCAGCAGAGTTGGACCGATTTTTACTATAACTGTCCATCTGTAAATAGCATTTTCTTGTTTCCAATGATTTATTTTTTTTCTATATTTTCAGGTAAAGCTCCTCCTAACCTGGCTCAAGGAGTACCGCCACTGCTGGCCAGTCAGTATATCATGGGTCCTGGTGGCCTCCTTCCTGCTTATCCGGTTAGTGAATGGATGATCTGCTCTCAGATTGAGGAAGCCAAATTTTTAAATATATATACACACATTATTATTTAGTTTTTGTACACATTTTTGATCTATGTCTTCTCCTCCCTAAAGCCAATCTATGGATATGAGGACCTTCAGATGATGCAGTCCCGCCTGCCCATGGTAACCATTTCTTAGTCATTAGCTTGTTTTCACAAATACACAAAAAATACTTTTTATGTAACATTTACTATTTAGATATTTTGCTGTAGAAAAAGTATTTGTAGAAATGTTTCTGTTTTTACAGTATAGCTGTAAAATTGTCTTGATTTTCAAGCATTAAACTTTATGGCAGAATCCCACAACGAGCCGTTAAAGCTTGTCTTTGGTTGACCGTGTCTGTTTTGAAAGTACTTTTTTATTATAAGTACGGGAAGATGATGCATGTTCTGTTCCCTAAACCATATTTATAACTCAAGCACATGCAGAGATTTGATGCGGAGGAGCTTTTACTGCGATGTTAATATGATATATTGACTAAATGATGTCAGTGTTTATTTTTGGATGACATGTCCCTTAATATTTATTTCTCATATATTAATTGAATTATTTCTGGGTGACATTTCTCTGTAGGATTATTATGGCATGGCATTCCCTGGTACAGCGCTAGCTGGCAGAGATGGAGGATTAGCAAACAATCCTTACTCCGGTAAGCAGCCATCGTTGTTGTTGTTGTTATTAAAGCACAAAGATTGTTACGCTTGTGCAAATAGGACAATCCAGTATCATTCAGTCTAAAAGACTGTTCTGTATTGTCTTGCTTGTACAGGTGAGCCTACCAAATTTGGCCGCAGCGACTCAAACTCCCCAGCCCCTGCCACCAGTCTCTCCTCAGTGCCCCCCTCACAGTCTCAACAAAGTGCTGTCCCCCCTCATAATCAAGGGCCGCAGAACCCAGGTCAAGCCCAGCAGGGTCAGACCCAGGCCTTCCTCAACCCCCCTCTGCCTCCAGGTTATGGCTACACCAGCCTGCCCTACTACCCCGGGGTGCCGGGAATGCCCAGTGCCTTCCAGTACGGCCCCGCTGTCTTCATGCCTCCAGCGTCCACAAAGCAGCACAACATGGGCCCGTCCAGCCAGTACCAACACCAGACCGGATACAGCCAGCACACGTATAGCGCAGGTACATAAAATGCATAGAAAACTTCAGTTGCCATTTGAAGATTTTTAAATGCAAAGCTTTGTTTATTTTTTATTTATTTATTTTTTTTTTAATTTGGACGGCAAAATGTATAATGCAATACAATGATGATTAAAAGATAAACATTCCTCTAAAGCCTTACAGATCAGGTACCAGGTACTGTACCCAGTGGAAAACCGTTCCACACAGTGGAAAAACGCCAATATTTGATTTTGAGTGTCCTGAAGTGTTAATCATTGGGGCTATAAAATGGACTTTCTTATTTGAAATCTCTTCTGTCCTAAGGTTATGATGAGTTGTCCCAGGCTCATGCTGGAGGAGATTATGGGAAAGGAGGATATGGAGGAAGCTCCCAGTCCCAGGCCAAAGCAGTCACCAACAGCTCGGGAAAAGGTAGATTTTGCGCTCACGATTTATGCACAGATGTTGTTGCTTTTAGGGTTGCAACAAGCAATTACAGCTTTGAAGTGGCGTGACTCCTGATTGTTTTCCATGCACAGTGTGGAAATGTAATTGATACATTTTTCATCATCAGCTTTGATTAGTTTGATTCAGTAGGATATGGAGTACTGTTGAAATAAGTCTTGAAACCTGGAAAGAAGCATTTTTTTTTCCTCTCCTTTGGTGGTGTTTGGCTATAGTATAAGAAGCGTTTTATTACTTTGGGTTGTATTTAGGCTTCAAAATTCGTAGGTTTTTAATTTGTGTACTAAATTATAATAGATATTAATCACAGAGCTTATTTTATGCAGTAAACCCAATATGATTTTCCACTGGCTTTTGGGTTTTGTTGAGGGAACTGGGGTCATGCTCACTTCTGGTTTAGCCTCAAGTCATCTCTGCAGTGCTCTGGAAAAGCTTCCTAATCAGACTAATAACTGTAGAGAGCTTGCAGATGTGTTGAATAAAGTCAAATTTAAGATGTCTTCATTTGAACCCTTTTCTTAGTACCAGGACTGTCTGGATCTGCGAGTTCAGAGCTCACTGGAACGGTGTACAGCAAGAGCCAGGTGAGCGTCACGTTTCTGCTCAGTCATCACAATACATCTATGCTATGTATTCATCTCATTTCTCTTCTCTGACCCTTCCAGTCGTTTGACAAGCAGGGTTTCCCCACGGCAGGCGGCCCTGCGTTCAGCCTGCCCTCAGCTCTGGGAGGAACCGGGCCGCTTAACCCCGCAGGTGCCCCCGGATACGCCCCCGCACCCTTCCTTCACATCCTGCCCCATCAGCAGCCCCCCTCACAGTTACTGCACCACCACATGGCTCAAGACACACAGGTACATCACGTCTACAACAATTCACACATCATTCTTAATTACAATAGGTTCCTTATTAGTTAAGGTTTCTCAGCTAAATGTTTGATTGTTAATGATTTGCATATTGAATAATAGGATCTAGCGGGCTTTATAGGGTTAATGCTGAATCTTTTTGTCATCTGCAGGGCCAACGCAGTCAGTCCAACAGCATGCAGAAGAGTCAGGGCAAATCCAACTACAGCAGCTCTCCATACTGGGCTAACTGAACACACCGGGTCTACAGTTACCCACATAAACACCCCAATCTGTGTCCACACTGTCCCGCCTCCAACATGAATGCACACTCGCACAAACACACGCCGTATCAGTTCTCCCCCGTCCCCCTCCTCCAACATCCTCCTCTGCTTTTTTCCTTCTCTGAATTAGGTTTTTCATGTAAGATATTTATGTAAGTATTTATATATACTGTAAATGTTAAGAAGCCGAACAAAAGATGTGGTCGCTCCATTTTATTTTTTTGAAGGACTTTTTTTTTTTTGATTTACTTTTTAAAAACTGCAGAGATGTAGCAAAAAAATTAAAAGGAAAAGCATTTTGAGGAAAACTACGGAGACACTGCAGTGAGACCTAGAGCACTGATGGTGGAGGAGGGTGAACGTCTCGAGGGGCTTCACAAGCATCGAGCGCACCATTCCTGACTCTTCCTATGGATTGTTCTCCCATACAATGGTTCCGAAATTGATTTCTGTCGCCTGAAAGAAAGGAAAAACAGCCCATACGTTTTATATTTTACTCTTGTTGCCCTCTGAATAAAGGTTCTGAGCTATTCACCATGTTGTGTGTCTTTTATTTGCTGTGCTGCTGGTGACAGTTTTTAGATTCATTAAAATGTTAGTGGAGTTTTTAAGAATCGAATTGCTTGGTTTTACCAAAATTCCATTTTAAGTTACGTTTTACCATTGTTTGTCATTTTATATGAAATGTAGTTTTCTACATTTGAAAATATTTACTTGAAATATGCTGTTTGATTGCAAGTTCGAACTTGAAATAATTTTTGCCATTTTAGTATCCAGAAAAGCTGTTTTCAAATATTTTTTTTTAAATATAATTTGTGCGTCTTTAAAAAGTTATTTATAATAATCCATGAAAAAAAAGAACAAAGGTAAAATTCTATATTGTTTCGAATTTGCTAATGTATTGTAGAATTTTACCTTTGTTCTTTTTTTAACTGCTTTTGTAATGGGGGGGGTATACTCTTATTTCTGTCCAATTGTTTATTTTATTTTTTTAAAGTCTAATGTAGGACTTTTCATTGTCTAAGTCACTGTTTTGTGTCCTGGGTTGTGAAAAGATCAAACGGGCATCAAGGTTAAACTAAATAAGTACATCTCACCAACATCTCCTTAATGGATTTACAGTTGTTGTTTTTTTTCTGTAATTATGACAATGCTGATTATTTGTTATTAGTAGAAAGTGGAAGTGTTGATTCATTAAACATATGAGAACATCTTTAAAAAAAAAAAAAGTTTAATCGAAACATGACTACAGGTGTGTGTTTCAGCAGAGTGCTGTTAGTGTCCGTCACCGCAGTGCTCGTAATATGGTTCTGAACACTAGAGGGCGCCAGCAGCAGTGTTAGTGTTCTGAAGCGGTGAGCTGTAACCTAGTTTTCACTCTGCTTAATTTTTAGTGTGAGATGGCAACACATTGTAGTAAAATATGTATAACTATGTAAACACAATATGTTCACAAAGTTTAGAAAGGGCACATAATTAAGCGATATGTGTGCAGCGGACTGACTATAATAACAATAAATTAAAGCCTTGTGCTTTCTTACAAAACATTTACTGCATAATCAAAAATTGAACACAAATGTGACCCTGGACCACAAAACCATTGATAATGGTCATCTTTTTTTTTTTTTTTTTTTTTTTACTGAGGTTTATGCATCATCTGAAAGTTGAATAAATAAGCTTTCTATTGATGTAGGCCTATGGTTTGTTAGGATAGGACAGCTTTTGGCTGAGATGCAACTATTTGAACATTTGGAATCTGAGGGTGTGAAAAAAATACAAATCTAAATATAGAGGAAATCACGTTTAAAGTTTCCAAATGAGGGCCTTGGTAATGCATATTACTAATCGAAATTAAGTTTTGATATTTATGATAGGAAATTTACAAAATATCTTAATGAAACATAATCTTTGCTTAATATCCTCATGATTTTTGGCATGAAAGAAAATGTTATAATTTTGACCCATACAATGTATTTTTGCCTATTGCTACAAATATGCTCTTGCTAGCCTACTTATGACTGGTTTTGTGGTCCAGGGTCACAAATGATCATTTAAGCATTATTTTTAAGCAAATTAATTACATGGAATCCTACCAATAGCTTATAGGCTTATCCTTGAAATAACAGAACTTTGTGAAGAAATAAACCATTCACAGTCATGTCATAGATGTTACTTTACTGGAACACTGTTCTGACCAATCAGAAACCAGGAATGGAACTACATTACACAAATTTCTGTAAACATCCTACGTTACTTTTTAGATTGTTAGCCAAGAGTTAGTAAATTATTTGATAAATCTTTTTTTTTTTTTTTTTTGAGTAACTGTCCCTTTAAATTCTATATGATTGTTTTGAAAGAGTAACAGCAATGAATTGTTTTTCTTCATCATACAATGACCTTCTGAAGATAATGCAGTCTTCATGGCACACACATGTCTACATATATAGGGCCGGCCTGCAGTGTTAATTACTCTGATGCAGTGAGGCTTTGCATTAATTGATGTAGTGTTTGCATTAATTTACTTTGCTATAGCATGAGATTGTCTGTCAGCTGAATAGCTGGCTGGCTCCAAATAATAGTTTCTCTGTGTGTGTGTGTGTGTGTGTGCGCGCATATAGAGGGAAAATGTTACTAAGAATGAAGTTGTGTGTCATCCATGCTCTGATTTGCTGAGAATAACAATGCTCTCCTGCCAGTGAGATCAGTGAGGGGCTCCCACATTGCCATCAGGGCCACAGAGCCCTTTTTGTGTTGCTGCTGCGTGTTTTCTGGCTGCCTGTCTCTCTCACATATGCAGGTCAATGGGCCCAGCCTGTGTGATGTTTGACTACTGTCTCTTTCATTTCCATCAGCATTTAGCACGTAAAATCCTCCCTGCCAAAAATGTAATTTAGAGAAGCTATCAAGTAATATAGTCTTGCCTGCATCAACCAGTCAAATCATTTTACATGCTGCCGCCCTACTTCTCTTATTGCATTTGGTGAGCAAGTGCACAAATGAATAAATGGGCTTTATGCATTAGCCATTGAACTCTTTGTTAGGTGGTCTGAGGAGCTACATGGTGTCTGACCATGTGAAAATTTTTCAGTGACATTAAAGAGGGCTTATGGGAAGAATTCAATTCTTAGCATTTTCAAATTCGCTGAATTCGCTGCCAGTGTTGACAGGTCTGTGGATTTGCCACGAAGTGGGATACTTTTACACTGTTGCGTGCGCTGTTTTTCATGTCATGGGTTAAAGCAACTCCCATAACATGCAATATTATTCACCTCAATTGCATCTTAAGTGCAAGTTGAAAATGTTTTACTCAAATGGAAAATTCGTATGAAGCGTTGTCAAGACAATCAGAAAAGAGATTATTGACACTGATCGATTGCATCAGAAAAACGTATCAAAGAGGCTAAAACTATATTATTTTTGAGCGAAAAACATTGCGTGAGTAATTTAAAGCAAGTAACGCGATGCAAATCATCACTTTGCAGTTGGTGGCACACCCCTAAGGCCACATGTACACCTAAACGCTAGTGTATTTTTTCAATTGTTTTCAATCGGAGCGGCAATTTTTTTAAAACGACGAGGTGACGAGGCACTGAGCTTCTATTTTATGCGTTAATCGTTTTTTTCTCAGCGCTGAGAACTGAAGAATGTTCAACTGTGGTTAAAACACAGCACTAAGCACACTTTTTACTTAATTAACCAATCACAGTGGAGGAGGGGCAGGACTAATACTTCACCAACCGTCACTACCTGCTTGTAGAAGTTAATATTGCTTGTCTCCGAGTATTCATATCTTCACCAGTTGGAAATTCCCAGACTACCACAATATTGTTATGAAAATAATGCTTTTAAACATTTATTTCACAATGGGCCTGCCATGCTACTTTAGCAATATTCCAAATCATAGCAAGCAAAGCAGAAGGGATCACAGCTATCTGTTTTCAGCAGAGCGCCTGGCATTTTTAGCTGGCCATTGTATGTGTGCAAGACTGCAAGTGCACATGAAGTATGCTATTGGGGACAGGGCCTATACACTATATATGTGTACTCAATATGTGCACTATATGTGTGCAGTAGTGTATGAATTGTATCAATTATGTAATTGATAGATCAGTGGCGTGAATGCACTACTTGCAGCACTATTGATACAAAATGGCATAGAATAGTATGCAAACTAGGACACACCTTATGTGTCTAAAATAGTCCCAAAATATCAAGCACACTTGATGACCTCTTACTTGATTGAAGCTATAAGTCTATGCCCGGTAATCTTTATGCAATTTTCTGCTAAATTTGTCAACTGAAACCTGGACACTGGCTCTTGGCAACGTAGATACACCCAGATTGCAAATCAAGGAAAAATCTTGCACAAAAGTTGTATTGTGCATCCCCGCATTGACTTTTGCTTACTTTGTTTTACTGAAACGTTGTTTGAAAATGCAGCTTTATTCTGTCTTCTTAGACCCCCCATTTTTATTTTGACTGGCTCTTTGGGTTCAAGCCTTAATTAGGGAGGTCAGACACCCCAAACCCCCATAATTCGCACCCTGGGTTAATAATTATCCAGTGATTTCCGCACATTACGTTTGTTTACTCAGCTCTGAAAGGCTTAATTGCAGCAGAAGGAATGCACGCTGGTAACTGTTCTCAGAGAGAGACACTTGAAGGGGGGCGACTCGGGCTCGCAGGGTAATGGCTGTCAAGCGGAATTTGCGGCCCCCGGTAGAGAAGCGACGCTCTGAATGGGGTTGTCCGCTACCTCCGTGAGCTGGGTACATGATTGCGCTCTCAAATCTCCGCATGTTCCCTTCTTTATTCCTCCTCCCTCGGTGCTTTAAATTGCAATCCTGCTCTCGCACTCAATGGGTGTTCACGGGGTGTTTTCGCCCCCTTTCATCTCGTTTATAAGGACCGTGAGATATTCTTGTCCCTCGTCTGTTGTCGGATTTGACAGCGGCTCCATTCACGGAGAAATTGGCCGTAATTAGTGCAATTATGCTGATTCGCACTTGTACTGCAAACGGAACAGAGCGCGAGGGATAACCAAAACAAAGATCAATCAATCATGACGTGAATGAGAGCGACGCGTAACGCTCGCCACATAATGATGCCATCAAAAGTATGTCTGGTGACGAGCGGATGCGACTGTGAGAGGAATAATTATAAGCAGCGTTAGACCTAGAAGTCACAAGTTTATGAACAAAATGTTATGGACTCGAAGTACACAAAAAGCCACACAAGGTGTTTCTTCAAGAACAAGTTGGTTCCAGAAGCACAGAAAAAGTTTTTATTATTTTAAATGACTGATGCTGATTCAGCTGTCATGCTGATATTCTGTAGACCTAAATTTGTTGTCGCTTTAAATATATAGTTTATACATATCATATTATAAGTGTGCTTCAGTTATGTTGTGTGCTGTTTTAAATGGGTGGATTACATTTGGTGGTCAATGTGAATTTGACCACCACATGCTCCAAAAAAAAAAAAAAAATCTTTGTGAAAGTGATTACAATTATTTTATTCATCTGTGTCATTATGGTTAAATCTGGTGTGGACTTTCCTATTCTCTTAGAATTATAACGATTATTAATACTTTGTAGTTATTATCATCTTGGTACAAATAAATATAGCTAGGCCTATAATGATAACTATTAGCATCTACAAAATAAAATTATGTTCTTTTTTACACACGCACTGCAGTGCTTTTGTCATTTTAAATGCCCTTCTTTAAAAGGGTCATATGATGCGATTTCAAGTTTTCCTTTCTCTTTGGAGTGTTACAAGCTCTTGGTGCATAAAGAAGATCTGTAAAGTTGCAAAGACTAAAGTCTCAAATCCAAAGAGATTTTTTTTACCTAAACTGGTTCATTCTAACACGCCCCCAACATGTCTATGTCATGATGTGGGAAGATTTGCATAACGCCTCCCAAATGAAAAAAGGCATAACTTTTATTCTATCTGTTGCCGCCGCCGCAATCTTGTGGAGATTCTGTGTGTTTCCTTGTGAGAGTGAAACTATAGACCCCTTAATCGCCTACGTCACTGTGACGTCACCGCTCTAGCTGGAGGCAAAACATAAGGCAGAACTCATAGCAGGTGCGCTTAAAGTGTGAGGTTTTGACTTTAAAATGTCGTCTTGTTGGGTTTTTGGCTGACAGAATAGAAGGAACAGCATTTTTGTTTCAAAACTAAAGTTTTACCGGATCCCGGCAGACATTCCTTCACAGAAATCAAGAAGACAATTGTGGTTGAATGTACAGACTGGACGGAGATGATCATAAATAGTGCTCATGTTTGCAGTGACTGTACATATTCGGACAGTTCCGAACCTTCTTCTACATCGATGTTTAATAAATCCCTCCTAAAACATGCAAGCTTACGCTTGTCAGCATTGCGTCTGTGCCTCTTTTTGCCTCCAGCTAAGCCCCGCCCACCCGGAGACGTTGGAATGTTTACAAACTTTTAAGGGGTATAGTTTACTTTGTTTTGTCTTCCAAAATAGGACACAACTAGAAATCAGTGGTTCAACACTGTTCTGGAACAGTTCAACCCAAATATTCAGATGTGTGCAGTGCATTTTATGGAGGATGAGGACTGTTTCCTGGAAGTGTAGCCTACAACACCGGTGTATGTTTCTATAAACTCTGCAATACATTCTTGTGCTTCTGACTCACAGTCTGTAAGTACGTTGAATAGAAATTACACCTTCAGTCTTCGTGTGAAGATATGGGTGGCGTTATGCAAATCTTCCCACATCATGACATAGAGATGTGGGGGCGTGTTAGAATGAGCCATTATGGGTAGCTAGTGGTAGACTCCTAACTTTGATAAAAAATATCTCTTTGGATTTGAGACTTCAGTCTTTGCAACTTTACAGATCTTCTTTATGCACCAAGAGCTTGTAACACTCCAAAGAGAAAGGAAAACTTGAAATCGCATCATATGTCCCCTTTAAAGGTACAATTTGTAAGATATTTGCAGTAAAATATACAAAAACCACTAGGCTAGTGTTATATATTTTGTCCAGCTGATTACTAACAATATCTCTAATGTTTTCAACTACTTGTAAATCATGAGAAAATTCCGATTCTAAAGTGCAGTCGCCTGTCAATGACGTTAGTTATCCTTTGTTACCGCCTTTACTGACGTAGAAACCACATGACAATAGTTTCATGGACAAATGCGGAAGAAGGTTCGCGACAAACTTCGACTAGAAAGAGATGCTGATCTCGCTTGTGGTTTACTAGACAGGTGAGTTGTTTTGATTTGTATCTTTACAGAAAACGTATGCTATTATAACGATCCACAAGATCAATATTATGTGGCATACACACCAAACGCAGGGTATTGCATCTCTAAACCCACGCGAGGACCTGTCTAATCGTGTCTTTGCATTGACTTTGTATGTAATCTACTCGCGCAAATCGTTGATCGTTAAATCCATTATTTATCTTTGCCTCTGTTTGATGGCTGTCCGCGATTGGGTAGAAGACAACAAATCCCATCATTCCAGGCTCCTTCTTAGCGTCATCAAAACAAGCTATTGTTATTGTTTTGATAGTGCGCCCTCTTGTGGCAGGTCCTACAACCTGTACCTTTAATTCTCACAGTTCAGATGTTTTTTCTTTTCAGAATTTTGAGTTCACATCTCACAGTTCTGACTGTTTCCCTCAGAATTCTCTGATCATGGGGATAAAACAAATAATTAAATATCTAGTGCTGTTATATTAAAATTAAGCAGTCTATGGCCAATCAAATTTGAGGACGACAACAAACTACGGTTTATGGTACTTGACTGGCTACCACTGTTAATACTGACTACATAATTATATCCAAATATATAAAACAGAACAGTATACTTTGTCAAGCTTATTCTTCACAGAAGGCTCTGGGAATCTCATGGTTGTGTTAAATGTGACAAACGCAGCCTGATCTGTGCTGAAGGAACGCGGTGTGTGTTTAAGACCCTGCGGAGCCCCGGTAACCCCACACGGCTCGTTGTCCGTACTCTCCAGACTCTCTCTGTAGTTATTTGAGGGAGGCGCTAGAGCCATATCTCCACTTTACAAAAAAAGAAAAAAAAAGGGAAGAAGTAACGGCACTGTTTTGAGATACCAAATCAAGCCAAAGCTGTGCAGACCGACTCTCGCGTCTCTGTCCCCGTGGCGTGTCTCTCTCCGCGGCCGATGCGCTGCAGGCTGAAGCGTTCCGAGGCTCGTATCCCGTTTAGACCCTGCGCTCTCCCTCTGTTCATGTGGAGCTCAAGCGACACTTCTATGAGAAACCCCGCTGAACGGCGAGACGAAGTTTGGTTGTTTTCCTAAACCGGGGGAGCTGCGGAGAGTCAAGGCGAGACAGAGATAGCGAAAGATGGGTTTGAACAGCCTCTCGTGCGTCTTAGGTTGGCTGTGCTTGGTGTTTTTCTCGTCTTCTCCGTGCAAAGCTCGGATTTACACCAACCACTGGGCTGTTCGGATAGCCGGCGGACCTGAGCAAGCGGACCATATCGCTAGTAAATATGGGTATAGAAACCTGGGCCAGG
>NC_068391.1:24979687-25004929 GCF_023724105.1 Carassius gibelio
TGGTCGCCTTAAAGCTGCAGTAGGTAACTTTTGTAAAAATATATTTTTTACATATTTGTTAATTAGTGAACGAACTCCATCGCACACCTGTAAGTGATAGGTGCGTAGAAAATAAAGACCAGGTGGGTCGTATCAACATATAAGGAACTCCCACACACTATCTTAACTTGCAAATTAAAATTTTAATCACACCAACGTTTTGGTCACACGACCTTCATCAGGAGACTGGTCGTGTGACCGAAACGTTGGTGTGATTAAAATTTTAATTTGCAAGTTAAGATAGTGTGCGGGAGTTCCTTATATGTTACATATTTGTTAAACCTGTCATTATGTCCTGACAGTAGAATATGAGACAGATAATCTGTGAAAAAAAATCAAGCTCCTCTGGCTCCTCCCAGTGGTCCTATTGCCATTTGCAGAAATTCATCCGCTCCCGGTAAGAAACAACCAATCAGAGCTGCGGTCCGTAACTTTGTTTGTGTTCAAAATGTAGAAAACTTTATATAATAAGCGAGTACACCATGAATCCATTTTTCAAATTGTGTTTTTAGCTTGTCCTGAATCACTAGGGTGCACCTATAATAAGTGTTTATATTGGGACTATTTTAGATTGCTTCGGGGGTACCACAGAGGAGTAACCCAGTACCTTTGTGATTCTTCATAGACATAAACAGAGAGAAGTAGTTCCAGCTACGATGTTCTTCCGCAAGACACAAGCAGTTCTGTTTATTAACCGCTAGAGTGTCAAAAGTTACCTACCGCAGCTTTAAAAAAACTAACTCTGGGCGGACCGCTAGAATATTTTAAACTCACCACTGAAAAGGAAAAAAAAGAGAGGATTAATTATTATACAGATTTATTCTCTGACAATAGGTGGCGTTTTTAGAAAAGCAGAAATACCGGGTTACATAATACTCTACACTACATAATATAGTGAGCTTTTAATACAGTAATACAATAAGCTTTTAATCAAGCAGCTCAATGTTCCTTTGTTATTAGTTCTAAAGTGAAGTTTTTGAATTAGTAACGGAGGCTTGGACTAAACCGTTAAACTGTGAAATTGTGATTAGAATCCATGGTGTAAGTAAGTAGTACTGCACAAAAGAGGGTTTTTAAAAACACTTTATGTATGTACACACTTGTACCATCGAACTGTTACATAAATGCAAAATATCACACTCGTAACCATGCGCTATGGCTGTTTATCAGCATATCACACTGCTACTCATGTAAAATTGCTCATTTATTTTGAAAAAGACTTTCGTGTTTTAATAGTTTCAACATTGTTAGTTACTCATTGTTAGCTATTTCAAAAAAGAGTTACTTTACAATAAATGAATAGCTTTGCCCAGTGTTTTTGGTGTTATATAGCGACACCTAGTGGCTTGGATGATTCAGTTTGTTTAGCTGCAAAACTGTTTGATTTCTTATTTATTCCATTTCAGCTGGTGAATCACATACATGCTGATCAATACTCTGGTATATATTATATTGAATCTTTAGTATTTGTAGTATATTGCATTTGTTGTTTTTGTTTAGTCTTAGTAACTACTTTGTTTACTGTAAAGAGCACAAGCTAAAAGCTCTATATAAAACAAAGTATTATTATTAGTATGATTTATGATATGATTTAAACATTGTGCAGCCCATTGGGGGAGATCCTCTTCATGAAGAGTAAGCAACTAATATATCTGAAAGTCTAAGAATAAATCTCTATCCTTTCATTGACATTTCTGTTTAATGATAATTTCTTTTAAGCAAAACATTTTTTAAACTTTAACAACATTACTTGTGTACCATTAAGATGACAAATGTGTTTCATTCTTCAGCAGCGAGTCATGGCAGCCCACTCATTTCCTAATTGAAGTGTTTATCACTGATGATTTAGGAACAGATGGTTGGGATGCTTGTCCTCTTTATACTCTGGCCTCGGCCCAGCATGGATATCCGCAAACAATAGACAGCACGTACTCGGACAAGCAGAGTATCAAGGCCAAATATTTCAGACAGGCTATGACTCTTTCTGTTTCTACAGCTGATTTGAAAATTGTCCTTCAGCTGTTAGGTTGTTCACAGAGTTTCTGAACATATCCTGACTATATACTGTAATAATAAGTACATGTACATATTTTCGTTTGGGAATTTTGTCTTGGAGTCTTTAGCTATTAAATAAATGGGAAGCACTGTTTATAAACTCTAAACTTGTACTTATTTTTAATGTGATTTATTTCCTGTGACTGCATGTGTGTGAATATTTTTACACTTGTGTGGTTAAATTAGCCTCTTCTAAGAAGTCCGGGAGTCCAGCGGGATTTAAGACCATGACCATGAAGTCTAAGCAACAAGACCATGAATCATTTACATAACTCCTGAAGGCACACTGAATTTAATAGCCATGTCACCTGACTCAAATAAGAGTCTACGACTGGCTTTTTCAGCATTCAAGCTTAAGCCAAAGCTTCATCTGTATGGTAGCTTATTCAAAATGCTTTTGGACAATTTCAAAAGCTCAGATTAATATTATTTGTGTTCAGGTATGATATGTAAAAGTGTATGGAATGTATTAAAATGCACCACTAAACACTGGCTAACAAATAAATAATGCATTTATGTTAAAGTAAAAGATGAAAGCAACCAGGAGCTTTAATGATTAGAGGGATGTGGCCGCCAAAATGTTTTTAGGCCTTTTAAAGTAAGTCAATCCTACATAAAATCTTGAGATTAGCAATTGGTATGAGAACTGCCATTTATTGAGTGTACTTGTCCCATTACAACATTGCAGTTGGCCCATAGATAATATGCCATAGGGATGGATGAGGCATTAATGAATTAAATAAACTATCACTAACTAGTAAATTAGCACCAGTTTTTGTAATATTACATATCCAGCAAAATATATTTTTCACTTGTGAACAACTGCATTATTTTATTTTAAACATCCTTATTTGAAAGCACTTTTATAAAACTATGGGCCATTTGGTGTCTCTGGAAAGTCCAGGATATCCTCCATAAGATAAACTATGATTACAAACAAAATGCCCTTTACAGATGACACAATGAATGACATATTCTCAGAAAGTTATTCAAGTATAACAATACATATGAGTTTGTTTACTGTATCCTCAGCCTGGTCCCTGCACTGAGTCAGTTCTGTTGTTGGATGTCCTCCAGTCTCCTGCTATGGGAAAGGCAAGGTGATTTCTGGAGGCTATGACAGATAGAAAGGGCAGCCAAAGTCCTCAGGTTGGCCTGGTGGGGGCCCTCGCTTTTCTCTCAGTTCACACATCACACAGTGTTTGAAGTCTAAGGGTTTGGAGCCCAATGGCCATACATCTAACAAGTGCAGGAGTTAAGGATGCATCATTTTATTTAGACGCTTTCCAAAAAAAATCGCCAGAAAGATTTTTTTTTTTTTTTAACACTTTTAAATAAAATGACAACAGCACTGTGGCATTTCATTTAATGCAATCTCTAGGTCTTGCAATTGAATTAAATAGTGTTTGTGACCCCCAGCTTGTTTTTAAGCATGAGTAAGAAGTTGGCTTTTAGAGCTGCTATTTCTTTCAGTGTATTTCAATGTTCGGGCAATCTCTTGCAGTCCCAGGTGACTGTTGATGAATGACACATGAACTGAGAGAGTTGAGCACAGGCTCAAAAGAGAATGTTTCATTTGACACAGCCCATCGATTTTCTCCTAGTTCACTATTCTAGGTTAATTACCATTCCCCACTCGATAAAACACCTATTCTACATGTTGCTAATAGACTGTTAGTGTTCACTGGTTGCATGATTGATCACTGATTTTTTTGTTCCTCTGACATTAAGTGATAAGACATTAAGGGTCAAGACATTGCATGCTTGAATATACCGTATACTGATCAAACCTTATGGTCGATGCAGTGCTGCAAATGGCTGTCTGTCAGCGTTTGGGTCAATAATGAGCTTTTAATGGGTTGTGTGTCCTTGGCTATATACTGAAGATTACATATCGGTTACTTCTGTAGTGAAGTGTTTTTTGACCTCCTAAGGATTCAATCTCTAGCATGTTTTTGAGCATATGGATCTCCTGCTGATTCAATGTTTGTAATACATGTTGAAAATATGGATCACCTACTGATACAATGTCATTTATGTTGTTTCTATTTAGAGTTGACCTACAACAGCTACTCAGTAATAGTCAATAATACAAGTAAAAGACAATTAATTGTATTATTTCTTATTCGAGTGTTTGCACTGTTGACTTCAGGGATTCTGCACGTTGGTTTAACCGCATGACTCTGATTTGACAGAAATATTATTAAATATTAATAAGCAGTGAAATGGTTTCATTTATTTTTTCTAAGATTTTTTTTTTATTACTATTATTTTTTAATTTACCAATTTAACTTCTAAATGAGGCATTTATTTTCTTAATTATGATATCAGGGCAGTTATATTATTATGACATGGTGTACACAAAAGAGGCATATCCAAGTCTTTTATTTATTTGTTTTTATGATAATATTTGATGTAATTATGGCATCAGGACAGTTGTGTCATCGTGACATTTGACTTTGTTTCCTACGAAAAAAAATGTATGTGTATACTTTTAATTAAGAGACTAAACAACTAAGGAAATAAATAAAACAGGTATATTCAAGTCATTTAACTTTTTTAATTAAACCTTTTCTCCTAATTATATCTTGACAGTTTTATTATCCTAAAATTTTCGACTTTGTGGCCTAAAATTATCAATGTTAATTTGAATTAAAAAAAAAAAAACATTAAATTAAAGTGATTTTATTTTATTGTCAAAATATTTTTTTTTCTTAGTTATGATATCAGGAAAGACCTGTCATCCTGATATATTACTTTGTGGGATAAAAAATAATAATTAATACATTTGAAATTAGAAAATAAAATAATAAATAAATGAATAAATGAACTATGGCTCTGTACACTGTAAAACCGAACAGTGAAATTAATCAAATGAAATTAGTTAATTGCACTCAAATAATAACTAAAGTTCATTGGACTTAATTTAAATAAGTTCTGTTAACTCAAAAATTTGTTGTAGTGAGGTGAACTTAAAATGATTGTGTTTTCTAGTTCCCAGCATGTTTTGCATCAGAAAACAAGAAAATAAATTTAGAAATTAAGTGTTATTTTGTGTGTTTTTACACAATATTAACATAGAGGGACATAAGTTAATACATAAATGTTGTGTTATATTAGATTTTACAAAGGTTTATGTTATGTTGGATTTGTAGTGTTACCGTTGTGGTGAAGAGTAGAGCCTGTGGTTAGACTGAGGATGGACAGCAAAAGCCTAATTTTGAGTGTATTTCCCACATTATAGGAGTTGAAAAATAGATACAATTATGAGTGAATGACTCCCTAATTATAAGTTCAGAAATATAATCGTTTAAGATAACTCTAAGATAATTTAAGGCAACTGGAATTAATTTTTTTAAGTTTATGTAATGTTAAAACATTTAAAAACATCACTTAAATGTTTTTGTGTAATCTGTTACAAAATATTTTTTGAGTTCTGTGAACTTATCAGGGTTTACAGTGTATAAATACTGCTCCATCTGAAAGCATGTGAAAATACCACATGTAATAACATGTTTATACTCAAAAACCACCTCATAATGCCAGTCAAGTGTGTGAAATAAATACTTCTGTGAGATGATGTGGCTTCTTAAACAGAATAAGGCATACAACATATTTCATAGTATTACAATTATAAAATAATTATATATAAAAACAAAAAAATCACATATTGTCATAGTCTTGTTTATTAGTCACGTTGCATCAGTTAAATCTTCTGTTTATTCAGCTACTGCTTTATGGTGTATTTAGAGTTTGGCCTCTGGCCTTCAGATGGAGATTTACTACTGATCACAGAACTGTGCTTCACTGAACGATACACATGATAATCACAGCTTCGCCTTGTCACGAATGGAATTTCATTCCGATTTATCGTGCAACCCTAATTTAGATTTAGAAATGAAAAAGTAATTTTGACAAAAGTCATTGTAGGTGTAAATAGATTTTTTTTTAATTTGTATTTTTTTATAAATTAATAGATTCAGGTCAAGGGAGGGGTTAAATATCTTTGTCGTTGTTAGACCTTCAAATATTTCATAGAGCATGCATATATAAATCCTTTATCAAAAGTGTTAGCATACATTTCTGGTGCCATGACCCAGATGAAATAACCTTACCTGCAGAGCGGATCTGAACGGCAGGTCCTCCTTAGCTCTAGACAGTTTGGTTTTGTCTTCTCCTCAAAAGAACACGCAGGCATGATGGTTTGCCGGCGACGTTCGGCACACGCTTTATCCCGACAGGAGCAGAAGAGCAGCGGGTAGCTAAATTCTGTTTGCACGCGGTCGAAGAACTGCCGCAGACCCCTGTGACAGCGCTTTCGGTTGCAGGGCTCCTGTGCTTGCTGAATGGGAGTTGCGGGGCTGCAGGTGGCCATGAGTGCAGTACGCTGTTTCTTGCAGGTGTCGTTGAGGTTGCAAGCTTTTGCCGCGTCCAGGCATGGATTGCAGTGCTTGCCCGTGTCAGAACACAGATTCCCTTTAGCAGTAGCGGAGTCCATAGCTGTTGGCACAGATAGAGGAGAGCAGTGAGGGTCGGCATGCTTGGTTAAACAAAGACAAGACAGATTCGAGTGAAAATACGTATTTAGATGTGTCTACTCAGGCACACAGACGAAGCACTGTCAGGTAGCTTCAGCTTTTGAGCCTGCAAATGTCAGTGCACATGTATTCCTCTAATAGAGGTATTTTGCAATACTCGTACATGAAAATAATCAAGACAAGCACATTTATCAAATATTACCCTGGCTGTGCACGCATCCTCCAAATTAGCCTCTATTTACATCTCTGCTTGAAAACTATGACATTTTATGACCTTTTCTGACTTTTTGATAAGAGCTAACACGATCTCTAATAGCGTTTTTCATTCCAACATGCACAGGCGGCTTCATGCTAGTCAACTTTTGTCTTTTGAAGCATGTTTAATTAGATTTTATACCAAATGAGAACTGCTGGATAAGCCATTGTTAGACGTCTTGGGTGGTTCTTAGTGAAATAGCTCTTGATTGTCATTTAGAAGATAGTCTCAGTCTTTTCTGAGTTGAAATTCTTACTGAGATGGCTTTACCATTGTCATGCTCCAGACTGAGACTGGTCACACTAGCATGATTTTGTGATACTTATTTAACTATCTACTTTTGGAAACACTCTTAGTCTAAAGGTTGTTAAGGCAATATTTACCCAGTGATATTTAGCATGTTATGTTAGTCCTTTTGGTTTCAAGAAGTAGATAATTGTGAATGCTCTTTTACATTCAATTCTGTCCATTAGTGGAGCTGGATGCATATTTCAAAAAATACCAGAACTGAATGATGTGGATGAATTTCGCTGAGCATTCCTGGAACTTGCATTTTTGTGTCTATTCTTTTTAGCGAATCAATGCAGTATAACCAATGTTTTATAAAATACAACATGGCAGTGCAAATGAACTAATCACCCTTATGAGTTCATTCTTTTTGGTGAATCTATAACATAAATTGTGACCATGTTTTAGTCAGATTCCCAAAAGTATGAAAACTATATTTTGGTGATTCACAAACATGCAGTCACTGTGGTCTTATTCCTTACAGATGGTGCTTAAAATCAAGTATTATCAGTGGAGTCTGATTTCTTAGTGTATCAAAAACATGCTGCACATCCTATGTATGAGCCAAAAGAAAGAAACCTATTTTGGTAAAAAAAACAAACAAAAAAACATTGTTGTATACTGCAATGAAGCAATCACATACAGAAAAACACATGGGAAATATTGTTGGGACAAATACAACTTTTTTGCCTGTGTGGGGTCTGGCAGCAGAGACACAGCCCCTGGAGACTTCCTTTATCTGTAATGAGTGTGTGTGTGGTCTGATTTATTCTAACCAGTGTGTTTTTTAAGGAGTCTTAACATCCCACCCCAAAAGAACACCGGCCAACACTTCCTCATGTTTCCAAAACTCATTATCTCATTTTGCATCTTAAAATACGCTGATAAAACTCACAGTTTGCAAAGGGCAAAACTGTTCAAGTGAAAAAAAAAAGGAAAAGCTCTCAAGTCCTGCCAGAAGTGATAAATATTCTTTGCATATAAGAACGCAATGGCCAATTAGCACTACGCCAGAGCTACCTTGTTATCTCTCTGACAGACAAGGTTTTTACAGTATCCTCGGCTCAAAGTTTCCTCGCTGCGCGCTCGCACATGTTTTATTAAAGCTGAGGGAATCAGGCAGGGGCTTCAAAACAGATCTCACTGAGGCCTCGCTTCTCACAAGGTCATGTAAGTGGAAAGTGTACCTGTCCGCTGATTGCCTCACTAGCAAAAACATCCCTGCTCTCTTGCCAGACAACCGCTCCTCACCCTTCTTTCCAAATGACTTATGACGCAAACACAATCTCTTCTTCAGAAACCCCTGGAAGTCCTCAGACAAGGACTGTGTTCATCATACAGCCTGTTCTTAATGGAACTGATAAAAACAAATAAACTTAATATGCATGTTTTGGAATCATAGCTCAAATATTTATGCTATAAAAAAAATTCTGGCTTCAATATTTGTATTATTAATATTTTATGTGCTAAATCAAAATAATCAAGTACAAAATTAAGACTGGGGGGAATATCCATAAGCCCTTGTGCTTTAGTAATTTAATTATATATGTTTGGTCAAAGTATGGTAGCTTAAGGGTACATGAAGTAATGCAAGTTTGAGTTCTCTTCAGTACTGCTACTGTTGTTGGTATTCGTTTTTCTTGTAGTTTCGAAGAGCAGTTTTATGTGAATTACTGGGGAGAAAATACCCAATAATTTCAAACGCTGCAGTATATATTGATTCCATACTGGTTAGCGGGCAATATTGGAATTTTTTTTATTGTATTATTATTATTATTATTTTTTATTTTTTTAATGAATGCAGTTTTTACTATACTGTATTGTATACAAATGGATTGGTTAATATCTTATGTCTGGTAATTAAAGCTGCAGTCGGTAACTTTTGACGCTCTAGCGGTTATTAAACAGAACTGCTTGCGTCTTGCGGAATAACATCATAGCCGGATCTACTTCTCTCTTTTTATGTCTATGAAGAATCACAAAGGTACTGGGGTACTCCACTGTGGTACCCCTGAAGCAATCTAAAATAGTCCCAATATAAACACTTATTATAGGTGTACCCTAGTGATTCAGGACAGGCTAAAAACACAATTTGGAAAATGGATTCATGGTGTACTCGCTTATTATGTACATTTTGTAAATTTTGAACACAAATAAAGTTACGGACCGCAGCTCTGATTGGTTGTTTCTTAACAGGAGCGATGTATTTCTGCAGATGGCAATAGGACCATTGGGAGGAGCCAGAGGAGCTTGGTTTTTTCACAGATTATCTGTCTCATATTCTACTGTCAGGACATAATGACAGGTTTAACAAATATGTAAAAAAATATATTTTTACAAAAGTTACCTACTGCAGCTTTAATTTGATCAAAAATACAGTATCATTGATCATTTTAATATGTCATTTCAGAATAGAAGTCTTCATTTCTTTTTAAAAGAATACAATTCTTGTATTGATAGCCATTGAGAAATGTCTCTTTGTTCTGAATTGGGTCATAGATTAAAATCTGATTTTCTTTGATCTTTTGGCATGTAAGAGGTCATTGTACTATAAAATCATGCTGTGAGTTTCAGAGCCCAACACTACCTTGTTTCAGGTTCATTGCACCAGATGACAGACTGTTGAGAGTATGAATACAGTGATCTCATCATTGCAACTGCAGAGATCATAACTAACAGTTATGTACATGAATAAGATATTCATTGTGCAGTGTAGAATGTATCATTGATAATAAAGTTGCGCTGTGTGATTCCAGCGATTATAGAGCATTCATTGATAGTTTCCTGTGTATAATTTAATCACATTTTAAAAAACTGATTAGTTTCACTAAATTAAGGAAAACAACATGTTAGTCTCTAACTTGATCTACTGATGCAAAAACAGCAATAAATGATTTTGAAGAACATCTGACTGTACACAAACTCATTATGTATTAAAAATCACTGCAGATGAGCTTTAGAATTACCGTGGTTACTATGTTGTGGTATTACTGTCAGTAATTGTTTGCACCGAAAGTGCGACTTATTTACCAAAGACTTATTTACCTTTGATTATACTGAGACATTCACATAGTTGAAAATAAATAAGCACTTTCCTAGGATTCGAATTAGGGTTGCATGATTAATTGAATTCGATTGCATTGCATATCTTTTACTGAAGCACAGTTCTGTGATCAGTAGTTAATCTCCATCCGAAGGCCAGAGGCCGCTTTATGCCCTGCAGGAGAAAGGAAATGAACGTCATTCCAAGGTTGTGGCTAGAAGGGATACCCGCTGCGGCCAGAAACAAACAATGAAGCCGTAGTTCACTCACAAGTTATGCAAAACACACTATTATGAAATCAATTAAATTGTTAAGCGATTATGACAGCAGGTTGCATTGCTTGTCAATGAACTACGGCTCTGTGTAGTAAATGCTGCTCCATCTGAACCCACTTCTGTATACAATCAAGCCTTTACCCGGCGAGTTTGAGTCGTTTAAAACATGCATTTGAAAAAAGCAACATGTGTCAAACAATCCAATATATACTGAAATATAACAAAAATTATAATAAGAAGAACTTCGATAAGCCATATATTTTCATAGCCCTGTGTTTATTATTCACGTTGAATCATTGAAAGCAGTTTATTCTCCAGTGGGCGGTGCCAAAGATGCAATGCTGTAGAAATAGGCATTTATCTGATTCCTAAAGTGACTTTAATCTGAAATAAAATAAAAGCTGTTTTGGACTAACAAAGAACTTCTGAGCTCTGAAATGCAATTTTGAAATGAATTTTATAGTACAATGATGACCTCTCACATGTCAAAAGATCATCTCAATGCCTGACCTCTTTAAAGTGCTATCATTCACCTGAAACTTTCTTTTTGATTATTCATCACGCTCACCATAAACCAACTCCGCAAAATGTGATTATCATGCATCCGGCACCAGGTTAAAATAAAATTTAATCCATGCTCCTCAGAATCTTTTCTTGCTTTTAAATCCGCTGGCAATCGCAGAGCATAAACACTCTTTCAACATCACTCCCATCTTAGCTGGCTGTTCCACAGTAATCAATTGGAAACACTCATCGAAAGCATCCTTTAATGTTCCACTGTTCTCTCTATATAGTGTGGCCATTATTTTATATATATATATAAAGTCCCTTTCTATTATCCTCTTATCTCCCATTCCTGTCTTGAGAATCTATCACACCAGTGTCCCATGACAATTCTTTAAAGAACCAAGCAGATGTGAGCGGTCATCTGTTCATTGACAAATGAACAGGAGATCCATGTAACAAGATGTCTGATTATTTTTATGTTATGAGTGCTTTTCCAGTCCTGCTTTAGAAGCGAAACGTGCGCTCAGAGGTGTGTTGTTTTGGTCCTGATATTCATCTTATCTCGTGTCAGAGGGAAAGGGTCTCTAACAAATCTTCAAGGAGAGCCAGGTTACGGAGGCTTTCGCCAGCGAGGGAAAGGAATTATGAAAGGAAAATATTTGATTATGTTTTGGCCTCAGCCCTCATGGGAGGAAATCTGCTGATTTTAGACTGCATCTCACACATTTTGCGTTTGATTGAAGCGACTAGTCATATTTAAGGGAGACTAGGTAGTGTGAAAACGTAAAATTTGTTTTATAATTCAATTTGTGATCAGAGATCTGGTGTAATCTGAATCAGCATGTATTTTTATATATAACACATGCAACTGTAAAAAAAAAAAAAAAAATCCTTCCTTCAAATTGCTCACATACTGTAAATTTGAGTGCATTTTCATTTCAGGATGCAATGAATGTGAGGATTTGTTCAAATGTGGCTAACACTTCTGTATAGACTTTGCTTAAGGCAGTTGTTGAAGTGTACGGTAATAATTTGAGCATTTATTCATGTGTTACATGTGCTTTTTATCGTCGCATACAGGCACTTTAGAAGTAACTCACAATCTATGTGCATTATGCAAATATTCAAGGATCAGTGCCGCCCTGTGTATTCAGGTCACTTAGTAGATTATTAATACAAACACCATCTCGAGTGTGCTTGTTAGTCCATGTATTTAGTCTTTTTTTCTTATGCTTGCAGAAAAGCTATTTAGAGGGTTCAGATTTGATTTCACAAACCTGTAAATGAGTGTTTCTTCAATTACAGGCACATGTGTATCCCCGGGGTAGCCTTTTATTAAAACTAACACCTTTTTTATTTATTTATTTTTGTTGTTATATGAAAGTCGCTGTAGAATTCTTTGAAAAATCTCACTAGGCTTTCCTAATTTATTTTTGCTGCTTATAAAGGTCCTTGACTTTTATGCTTGAAATATGAAAATCCATCACAAAATACTAATTAGTAGTAAACAAGAAGGAATAAACAGAGAAAAAAAAATAATCATTGTGAATTGTTATTTAGATACTGTTGTAGTAGCCTATTTATTCATATTTTGACTTGGCTTCTTCATTTACATTTAATTTAGTTTTAATATTTTTTTTACTAGTATTTTTGTTAGTTTTTATTTTAAAAACATCTAGGTAAATAAATAAATAAATCAGTTTTAGATTTAATCATTTTAATACTTTAATTTATACTTATGTTAGTCTCTTTATATATATATATAGGAGTTAGCATTTTAATTTTCATATTTTTAACATTATTTATTTGTTTGTATTCAGAATAAGTAAAATTACACATAAGAAAGGTAGCACAGGTTTCTGGCATTTTATCACAAAAACAACTTAAAATTTTATTTTCAGCACTGAATACTTAGAAATAAATAAATATTCACTGAAGAAGCACCCAGAATTAGTATAGGTATACAAGGAACTGGCTCTGAAATAAGCTGCATAAAATAAAACTTAACATGAAGCAAATTCACATTTCATGATGTGTTTTTCTTACGTGGGAATATAAAAGGGCAGAACAGCAAAACGGGTGTAAGACAAATACTGCAGAAATAATTGAAACTGTCATGCTTCTCACGCAACACCTCCTTGCCTATAACGTATGAAAGCATTTTCTAATAGTGCATTTACTACCTATATGTACCTGACATGCCAAATAATTCTCAATATGACTGCATATATGCCTGTACATAGTCTAAAGCATCTGCAACCTGTAGAGATGGTTTTTCAGATGGCCTCCTAGTCGGTTTTATATAAGGCTACAGATTACCTCTGCTGTGATTGAAGAAATGAGAAACGGGAACAGTCGCATAAGGAATAGGAAACAAATTTTTTTTTTTTTGTGGCTGTGTGGTGGATAGCTTTTGTTAAAAGCCGTCAGCGAGACCGCAGCATGAGTTTGATTTTCTATTTATTTGTTTTCTGTTTACCTTTTCACCAAAAGCCCTGCCAACTGGTTTCTGCCTCCCATAAACCGTATTCCAGCAGCCAACTTTTGGATACTTAAAGTTCCTATGACATGAAAATTTCACTTTCTGAGGTTTTTTAAGATTAATATGAGTTCCCCGAGCCTGTATATGGTCCTCAAGTTTCTAGAAATTTGAATTGGTGTAAATTGAGATTTTTCTATCTTTCTCTGCCTTTGAGAAAATGGAAGCTCAATCAGGCTGATCTTGAATCTCCTCGTTGTGACGTTGCAATGAGAATTGTTACCACCCCTTTCTCTGCCTTGCCCGCCCAAATATTTACATATAATTCAGCACAGGCGTTACAAACAGACTTTTATGATATGGATTCGACAGCACCGGCACAAACAGTGAGTAACAGTGTTCATTAATGCCTGATCTGTGATCAGTGATTTCTGATGTGTCGCTAATCATTCAAGTTCACACAGACTTTCTTTCTAAATCGTTTAATACTGATGCATCAGTGAATCAAGCCAGTGACTAAACGATCAACTCCGCGTTGTTTCTCTTAGTAGCATGAAACAAATCTGTTATTTAAATTGTGATTTAACTACAGAGAGCGATCAAAGAAAGCTCACTTTTTTTCCGGAGCTGTTACACATCGTGAGTATATCTGCACACTTGCCCAAACTGCCGTTACAATGAATGACGCTGTTATGCTGCACAACAAAGCTCTTACTGTGTTCATGTGTTTGCTGTTAGCTGTGGTGAAAGCATTTTGTGAGATAACGTGTTGCAATAATGACGAGATCACTGCATCCATGCGATAAACAGACTCTGTCTACTCAATGCTCATCACTGCAGCCTTTCATGTGATGGGAAAAGATCGAACATTTTTTTATATAATCCACACTTCCACGATTCGTTAATCTCGACAGCTGTAATAGTAAAAAAAAAAAAAAAAATAATAATAATATATATATATATATATATAACGTTATATTTGAGAGGGGTTCCACGTGAACGCATTTCGAATGCAACGATGTCAGCCAATCACAACAGTTGAGTCTCACAGCAGACACGTCCCTTCAAACAGAGCATTCAAGCCAGAGGGCTAATATCAGGATCTAAAAATGCTTTTTATTTCTAAATTTTAAATGTAAAAATCATATTAACAATATAAGTACACCTAAGAGAACATTAAAAAGCATTTAAAGATAAGGAAATGATCCATGTCATGGGACCTTTAAAGCACTCCCAGATAATGAAAGTGCTGTTTATCCCATGTAATTGTATTTTCCCCATTTATTACATTATATTTGCTCGTTTTAAAAGCTATATTTACTTTTAATTCTTAACAATAATTAATAGATTCTATAGTAATTCATTAATATATTATTTATTAAGTAATTTACATAATTATTTTGTAAAGTAGACTGCTTATATAATTTTATTTAAAAAAAGCACAAAATAAATGTTTTTTATCATGCTGAATGTGCCAATAAAACATTAATGCAACACAGCGAACTGTATTTCTGTAGAAATAAATAAATCAATAAATAAAAACTGTCTGAGAGTATGAGAAGATGAATGAATATAAAGGATAGTGCTAACCTTGAACAGGAAAAAAAACCTGGGCTTTCTTTAACCGCTGAAAAAAACACAGAACAGCTCTTAAGATGTCTTCACTTACCAGATATAATGGAGGCAAGTCTAAACTCATCAGTGAGATGCATTGGTTCATATGGGGAGGTCTCATACAGTTCTTCTCCTTCAAAATAACACAAAAACAGAGAAATATTACATATTAGCATTGTTTGGGTTTTGCAGGAATATAATGTTCTGGTTAGGACAGGGCATACGGGTTAATTTATAAGTATTTTTCAAATACATCTACGGTACATCTCGCAAAGGTTATAAAGATAAATACAAATTCTTTAATACAAGATTCCTTAAAATAATGTTTTCAAAAGGCCAGACTCCTCTAAAATCTCACACTGTTTTAAGTACACACTCTCAAGAATTACAGCTCAGCAGTCTTTTGTCCAGATTTGTACTGGCCAACAATCACAAATTAGGTCCCCGGTGTTGCATCCCATTGGATGTTTCCAGAAAGTCTGCTGTTTTCTAATCCAAGGCCTTGAGCTGGAGCCCACAAAGAAGTGCAACCAATCTGCTAACTGGTCCCAGCAGAGGACACGCTATAACAATGAAAGCTGTGACACTAGACCTTCAACAGACTTATGTGAGGCTCTCAGATAAAGACTTCCAGCTGTCTAGCTCTTTAATGTTTTCCTTTGAGATCAACAGAAAAAGTTTCTGTTGGGTGATTAGCACAGATTCTCCAGACAGATTAACACATGGTGCTTATTTGGGAAATGTAGGATTGAATGTGCGCTGTGTCATGCACCTATTCTAGCAGTCTGCTTCTAATCTGGTGGGATTCAGGCTGATTAATATAATTAAAGTGATAGTTCATAAAAAATTTATTAAATTCTGCCATTATTTACTGATCCTCATGTTCCTCATTCCAGACTTATGACAGCCTGCTGCACTATATATATATACAGTATTGTTCAAAATAATAGCAGTACAATGTGACTAACCAGAATAATCAAGGTTTTTAGTATATTTTTTATTGCTACGTGGCAAACAAGTTACCAGTAGGTTCAGTAGATTGTCAGAAAACAAACAAGACCCAGCATTCATGATATGCACGCTCTTAAGGCTGTGCAATTGGGCAATTAGTTGAAAGGGGTGTGTTCAAAAAAATAGCAGTGTCTACCTTTGACTGTACAAACTCAAAACTATTTTGTACAAACATTTTTTTTTTCTGGGATTTAGCAATCCTGTGAATCACTAAACTAATATTAAGTTGTATGACCCCAGTTTTTTAAAACTGCTTGACATCTGTGTGGCATGGAGTCAACCAACTTGTGGCACCTCTCAGCTGTTATTCCACTCCATGATTCTTTAACAACATTCCACAATTCATTCACATTTCTTGGTTTTGCTTCAGAAACAGCATTTTTGATATCACCCCACAAGTTCTCAATTGGATTAAGGTCTGGAGATTGGGCTGGCCACTCCATAACATTAATTTTGTTGGTTTGGAACCAAGACTTTGCCCGTTTACTAGTGTGTTTTGGGTCATTGTCTTGTTGAAACAACCATTTCAAGGGCATGTCCTCTTCAGCATAGGGCAACATGACCTCTTCAAGTATTTTAACATATGCAAACTGATCCATGATCCCTGGTATGCGATAAATAGGCCCAACACCATAGTAGGAGAAACATGCCCATATCATGATGCTTGCACCTCCATGCTTCACTGTCTTCACTGTGTACTGTGGCTTGAATTCAGAGTTTGGGGGTCGTCTCACAAACTGTCTGTGGCCCTTGGACCCAAAAAGAACAATTTTACTCTCATCAACCCACAAAATGTTCCTCCATTTCTCTTTAGGCCAGTTGATGTGTTCTTTGGCAAATTGTAACCTCTTCTGCACATGCCTTTTTTTTAACAGAGGGACTTTGCGGGGGATTCTTGAAAATAGATTAGCTTCACACAGACGTCTTCTAACTGTCACAGTACTTACAGGTAACTCCAGACTGTCTTTGATCATCCTGGAGGTGATCATTGGCTGAGCCTTTGCCATTCTGGTTATTCTTCTATCCATTTTGATGGTTGTCTTCCGTTTTCTTCCACGTCTCTCTGGTTTTGCTCTCCATTTTAAGGCATTGGAGATCATTTTAGCTGAACAGCCTATCATTTTTTGCACCTCTTTATAGGTTTTCCCCTCTCTAATCAACTTTTTAATCAAAGTACGCTGTTCTTCTGAACAATGTCTTGAACGACCCATTTTCCTCAGCTTTCAAATGCATGTTCAACAAGTTTTGGCTTCATCCTTAAATAGGGGCCACCTGATTCACACCTGTTTCTTCACAAAATTGATGACCTCAGTGATTGAATGCCACACTGCTATTTTTTTGAACACACCCCTTTCAACTAATTCAACTAATTGCCCAATTGCACAGCCTTAAGAGCGTGCATATCATGAATGCTGGGTCTCATTTGTTTTCTGAGAATCTACTGAACCTACTGGTAACTTGTTTGCCACGTAGCAATAAAAAAATATACGAAAAACCTTGATTATTCTGGTTAGTCACATTGTACTGCTATTATTTTGAACAATACTGTATAACTCTACCTCTCATTCCATCCTGATGATCCGATATAGCTATTCGCATCTCAGCTTGTCTAACAGACATTTCTTCCTGGATGATGGACCATCACCTTCAACTCATCCTTGCCAAGACAGAACTGCTTGTGATTCCAGCAAACCCGTCGTTTCATCACAATTTCACCATCAAGTTAGGCACATCAACCATAACACCTACAAAAACAACTAGAAGCCTTGGTGTTATGATTGATTGCTAAAACTGTCCGATCCTGCAGATTTGCTTTATTCAACATTAAGAAGATCAAGCCCTTTCTTTCGGACCATGCTGCACAACTCCTTGTTCAAGCTCTTGTTCTGTCCAGGACTATTGCAATGCCCTCTTGGCAGGTCTTCCAGCCAATTCTATCAAACCTTTACAATTAATTCAGAACGTGGCAGCAAGATTCATTTTTAATGAGCCAAAAAGAATACATGTCACACCTCTGTTTATCAATTTGCACTGGTTTCCAAAAGCTGCTCGTATAAAATTCAATGCATTGATGTTTGCATACAAAACTACCACTGGCTCTGCACCCATCTTCCTAAATTTGTTACTTCAGACTTATGTGCCCTCTAGAAGCTTTTTTTTTTTTTTTTAAACAATCCATAATCAGATTTTCAGTTACAGTAAATACATAAGGATCATTCAATTCACCCTGATTGAATTGTACTATTTATTAAATGGTTTAAATCTTTTAAAGGCTTAATTTTTGAGTGTGTACAGACATTAAAAAAAAATGTTTTGAATAATGTTGGTACCCATTGACTTCAGTAGTATGAGTTGTTTTAAAAATTGCAAGTTTATCTGTCACAACTCTCATTTAATAACTTGCAATTCTGAGTACAAAAGTCATAATTGTGAGTTTTATTGCTCAGAATTGCAACAATTGCGAGAAAAATGTTGATGCATACTCTGAAAAATGAACTGCATATTTTTCTCCCAATTGCAAGTTTATATCAATGTATATAGAAATGTGTGATAAAAAGAAATTGCCTTTAATTAATTTATTTATTTTTTGTGGTGGAAACAGGCTTCCATAGAAAGTCAGTGGGGTTCCATGTGGATTGTATGGATACTATCAGATGAGACATTCTTTGCATGTAAAACTTTTAAATGTATTAGAATCACATTTTTTTAAGAAAGTAAATGTATATGGGTTTGGAATGACATGAGCTCAACCTTAAGTTTACCAAATTTATTGGTGAACTATCCTTTTAAATGGGAATTTTAAAAGGGCTTAATGGGTTTGAATCAGTTTTCCAGTAAAAATGGGTTTACATTTATATTTTTTGAAGGAACGATGAAGATCACATCAGTTATAGATTGAATTAGTCAAGCTGTAAATAATGACTTGTGTGCATTGGCTGGCCTTAAGTGCCATACTGTATGCCGGTCATAGCTCCACATTATGATGCCAGGTGGCCCCGTCATCCTAGAATGCTTCTCAACATCATCATCATCCCCAGCTTGTGTGTCCCTATTCCAAGCCCACTGGGCTCAGAGGGCCCTTTGGTCTCAGCAGTGTCTTTGTGTGCAACCCAAATGTACCTCTGGCTGGCAATTATTTTATGGGATCATCCTGGATCAAGAATTTATCTGCTGTGTCACTGTAGCTCTCCGCTGTCCGCCTCCCAGCTCTGCTGCTGCTGTGTGGCCACCTTTATGTTCTGTTCCTCAATGAGTTAATCCTGCACACACAGCCTTAATCTCTGCAGAACCAGCCCGCAGTGCCTTGTGCAGGGAAAATACTGGCAAGTTCCAGAGGGGGAACCGCTAGTGGCATAAAATAAGTGGCCACATAAATCTCGGGATAGAGGCGTTTGTCCCCCGTCATATTTGTGGAGTGTACTAGGCATGTATTTAGCATAAATTAGGTGAGTGTAATCTTCAAAACTTGATCCTGCCGAGAGTTTTCAGCAGGACATTACAGAGCACAGATGCTGGCATGATAAATGCAAAAGACTGTTATTGGCCGCGAGTTAAATAAGTAAGCAGATTTAACAATTCAGAGAACACAAACGGATACTGACATCGTCCTTGGCACTGACTTTGTCTGTTGCACTGTGAAAAAAAAAATGGCTGTGACTTGAAGGGTTCAACAGATGGAGAGCATTCCCAAGATACTGAAATTACACTCGGCATTGGGATGCTGGAAAGACTTTAAATGTGTGAACTGCCATATTTTAGAGTCATACAATTGACCTATCAGGATTTTTACACTATTGAGGGGATTTTTTTAGACGTTATTTCTAAAAATGTAAGATAACATCACAGACGACTTTGCAGCCACTGTAAATGACATCATGACTGGCTGATGCCAAAACCAGAGTGCTCACGATCCAAAACCCTTTGTTTGTCTCTATCCCTCTATCCCAGATCTAAACATATAAATCCAAAGTTCTGTCATGAAAACTTTAGATGGCGCAGGACGAAAACTCAATCTGACATAATGACATCGTTATTCACATGGCACAGCTGATTGGTCTTTTTCGTATCCACAGCAAATGTTGCAGCTCGCTTCAGAAACCCTCCGCCTTCCCCAGCTCCACCTGTATAGATCTGCTACGGGGTAATTTCATGTATATAATATGTGCAGCAGCAATATTTCTTACATGCTCACAGCGGTATGTCTATGCAGTTGCAAGTCTCTGTACTTGCTCTGCCACAGCAGCAGCAGCAGTGTAGCAGATCTGTTCTGCCAAGACCAAACACATTAACATTGTCATGTACATTACCATGCTTAACTGTCAGAGAGTTGTTACAACAGAACTGAATTTCATTATACCGCCCTCCCAAAAGAATCAAGAACTGCTCAGAACATTTACAGTGTTTTAGATTATTTAATAAAAAAACAGAACCATTTTATTTTTTTTAAAAAAGCTGAGAAAATAGGAGAAGATTCAGAATGAATCAAAGCATAGATGACGTATATTGAGTCGCTTGCACAGTCCTATACCACTTCCTGGATCAACATTTCATTTAATAACATTATGTTATTTATTAGTTATTTTACATATGCATCTGCTTACAAATATGATCACTTGTTTCTGCTTCTTCATTGTATTTTGATCCAGAAATGTAGTACTTTTTCAGAAGATGTGTACTAGTGCCTACTACCATATAACAGTGAATGCCAGAAAATGTCATCAAAAGTGAGGCAAGCGTTGTTTAATAAAACATGGAATGATGATGTTTCAATGATTAAATCTAATTAATCACAAAATAAATTTGATTGTGAAATACCCACAAAAGTTTATTTGAAAGTAGCAAGTAGACATTAAGAATTGTAGCTTTAGAAATAATTATTCAGTTTGATTCAACATAAAATTTATTACACAAACATTTAGGGCTCTATCATACACCTGGTGCAATGCAACGCCAGGCCCGTTGCAAGTGTTTTTTGCTAGTTTCAGGCCAACGCAGTTAACATTTTCATGTCCTGTGCCATGTTGTTTTAATTGCAAATGCATTTGCAGCCGTTCGTGCGCTTATGGGCGTGATGGTCTGAAAACGAGCATTGCTATGTTAAGGTGTAACGGAGGCCAGCAAGTAGATGCTGTGCAGGTAAACCTCACTCCCCTGATCTCAACAGACACACTAGCGACTGATGCTAGAGGCTGCTGTCTTTAGCCTCGTTGTTAGTGTGTCCGCCTCCCATGCTGGAGACCCACTCAGAACAAGAACGAGGTGTGGCAGTGAGGACCTCGGAGAGAGGTGTTACAGGGCCAACCGAAACAGACTGTGCATAAAAATAAAAATGCCTACATTGTCATACTGGATAATCATTGCATGTGTCAGAATTAGGTTACCTATTTACTCATGTAAGAGCAGCTCCCTTTCATCTCTGGATTGTTCTGTCTTTCTGCTTGCAATCTCCACCATGTAAATAGCACATCTGCCATGGCACAAGTGCAACTGGCTCTTGAAGGGAAAGGGAGATGAGACTCTGATTGGTTTATTGCAAGTTATGCCCAAAACACACCCATTACTCATTAAGACAATAGGAACAACCCTTTTAGACCCTTTTAGTTTTTCTTGTCATTAAAGTAGCATAAGTGGATTTGGACATACCCTGAGTGCACCTGCATTGTGTGCTTTAGACCCTGCATAAACTCATAAAAGAAGATATTGTTACCAATCGTCTTTAAAATACCTTCTTTTATGTTTCACAAAGGAAAGGTTTGAAGAGACATGAGGGTGTGTAAATGATGACATTATTATTATTATTATTATATTATTATTATTTGGAGGGAGGTGAACTGTCCTTTTAATATTTTTATTTTTATCATTATAATTTTAATTAAATATTTTAATCTTTTTTTATATATAACTAATTAACACGTTAAATTGACAGCCCAATATAATATAATATAATATAATATAATATAATATACAAAACTCTTTATTTTTATTCTTTTCAACAGCAAGAATAAACGTTTGTCCACATCGTGATATAGACGTGGTGGACGGGGTATGATGTATGATTCTTAACTTAAAGAATATCTCTTTGGATTTGAGTCTTGCAACTTTACAGATCTTCTTTATGCACCAAGAGCTTGTAACACTCCAAAGAGAAAGAAAAAAATATATATTGCATCATTCGACCCCTTTAAATAATGATTCATTAGATGAATTCATTAGCACATTATGCAATTAATTAGATTTTACTTTGAATTGCTTGACAGCCCTAATACATTGCTGCTTTTGAAAGGCTGTAAATGGAGAAAGATGGGCAAACTGACTACTTAGCCTGCCAAACAATGACCTTGGAAAAAACAACCTGATTTATACTCTTCTGTGGGCTGCAATAATTTCTATAGTTATATTATGTGCATTGCAGAAAACAGATTAAACAAGGACTGTGGGTTTATAGTATCAAGGCTGAATATTAAGTTGGCTCTGGTGGATACAAGTCAGCAGACACAAGTCAAAAAAGCTGCCAAACCAACTTGATTAAAGTGTGCCATTACATTTTCACTGTCTTTGTGTCACCAATTTTAATTACCTCTGATAATAAAGTTGGCATAATTTCTAATTAACCTCTCTGTCATAAAAATCCACTCTGTGCTTTCTTCTTGTAAGTCAGAGACTTTGTTGGAGAAACATCTTCATTTGCATATTTCAGACTCGTTCTGGGAGCATGACTTTCAGATAGAGACTGTCCCCATCTCAAAATTTCAGCAGCCTGTCTTCTCCTTATGGAGGTATAGATGTAACGGCATTGAAAACATCCTCTCTTCAATCCATGTAGACTGCAATTAAACTTTAACTGTGAAGATGTGTAGAGCTGCGTTTCCCAACCACTGCCTTACCAGTGAGACTCAAAAACCCCTTCATTCACACCAGACCACAAATGTGTTCCTTTTTTTTATCTCATATACTGTAATACTGTATATGGTTTTGCATTACCAATTAATATTATTAATTATTTATTTGTTTGCTTTCAAGTCTTTTAATGATGATTTATTCATTTATTTTACTTACTATTAGGGCCGGGACTTTAACGCGTTAATTGAGATTAATTAATTACACAAAAAATAACGCGTTAACTAAGATTAATTAATTACAGAAAAAAAAATTCCCGCATTTTTAATAACTTATTTTTGCACCGCGGAACGTTTCTCACTGGATGAGTTTCGGCGGACCGATTATACTGGAGCACCAACTAGCGTTCGCATATCACTGCAGCACATCGAGCCTCAAGTATCACCTCAACGCAAAACATATAGCAGCTAGCGTGGACTTTACATTTTATGTTGAACTATATATTATTTTGTTGGTGCAACAGTTTATTTTGAACTCTTTATTGTTTTGGCCAAGGTTGTTGAGAGTTGGACTTAGTATGTTATGGCCTCTGAAGCAACAGAGAGATGTTTTCTAATAGTCAGTGTTTCTAATGTTCTGAATGTAATTGACAGTATTGTGTTTTACTTAAAAAACACTTTACAGAAGGTTCCAGCACCTATAAGCTTCCTGAATTTCTGAAATGTACTATTTCTAAATTGTTTCTAAATATGCTATTGCTACACTTCATGGCAAAAATTGCACTGGTCTGCTAGACTTGGTTGAACAAAAATAAACAATATGTTGTTGCTTAAGCTTATGTATTCAGTCATTATTCAATGGTATACTATAAATCCATATGAAAATAAATTACTTCTCACTGTTCTCAGGTCAAATATTTATATGCGATTAAAATGCGATTAATTTCGATTAATTAATTACAAAGCCTCTAATTAATTAGATTAATTTTTTTAATCGAGTCCCGGCCCTACTTACTATATATAATATAAAGAAACTTTTAAATATATTTATAATTATATGATACATCTTTGAATGTCATTAATAATTATAATTAATTAATTTTGTCATTGTGATATTATAATGATAATATATTTATAGTGATTGGCAATCATTTGCAATACATTTTAATGTAAAAAATGTATTTTATTACATTATTTGTTTTATTTTTAAGTATTTTAATCTTTTCATCATCACCAACATAATAATGATAATAATAATCACAAATTTATTTTAATATTTATAATCCTAGTATTTTTATAATGATATGATTATTTAATTAAAAATGCCATTAATTCAGTTCACAATTTTCTTTTATTTTTAATTATGATATAATGGCAATATCATTTTATTTATTCATACATTCATAAATCATATTATTTAAAAGTGTCTTTAATGTAAAATGCTAAATTGAATATTCAGTTTAAATCTGTCTTTTTAACATTTCAAATGCATTTATGACAGAAAAGGAGAAATAATTAAATGGATGAATTACCTTCAAAGCTGTTCAGATGATGTTTAGATGAAAAGTCCAACTTTATAGCAGCATAACCATTCAATAAATGTGTTGATATTTTGGTTAAATGACATGACATCTATGGTGAAGAACAAAACTTAAAGTGGCGGTATATTTTTATTCTGTAACATTTAGTGCATCAGTTCTTGCCAGCTCATCTGATGTCTAATAAGTGCTCTTGAATAAACCTCAGTTTGTAATGTACAGGTGCATCTCAATAAATAAATAAAAGTTAATTTATTTCAGTATTTCAACTCAAATTGTGAAACTTGTGTATTAAATTCAATGCATACAGACTGAAGTAATTTAAGCCAGTCAAGAACACCAACACCATGGTAATTTAACCACTTTTGGTGCTTTTGGCAGTGTGGGCAGGTGCCAAATCCTGCTGGAAAATGAAATCAGCATCTTCAAAAATCTGGTCAGCAGATGGAAGCATTGAGTGCTCCAAAATTTCTTGGTAAACGGGTGCAGTGACTTTGTTTTAAAAAAAAAACAAAATGGACCAACACACTGGACTTCAAGCAACTTGGGCTATGAGCTTCTCCATTTCTTCAAATGAAATACAAAACTTCCTCTAATCTAAAAGGAGGAATTTGGACCACTGGGCAACAGTTCAGTTCTTCTTCTCCTTAGCCCAGGTAAAATGCCTCAGTCCATTCCTTGTGAAGTTCAATCAAATTCTTGAATTGATTATGCTTGAAAATTTGCTTGGTTGTGCATATTTTTCTTCCTCACTTTTTCCTTC
>NC_068391.1:25005429-25053415 GCF_023724105.1 Carassius gibelio
TTTCAGAGGTGCCTCTCTGGGCCCCCTTTAATCCTCTGGTAATACTAAACCATCGTTCTTACCTTGTACTCTGTTGGGAAAGAAGAAAAAAAAAGCTTTTATAGTCAGAACTAATCTTTGTACAAATAATTTCACTTCTAAATATGCTCCTTAAAAAAAGTGCCTACCTCTGATTCCCCAGTTGGCTTCACTGCCACTGTCATACTGATAGTAGTCTGCACTTTGTGGCTGGAAACCAAATAAACAATCAAACAAATTGTGGATAAAGTTTTAATTGACATTTCCAACCCATCTGCTTTTACTGCTCTGTCTGTCCAGTTACTGAACATTAAAACAAATACAGTAAGCAAAGCAAAACAAGCAAGCAATTAACAAAATATTCAAGACATAGTATTTGTAGTTTAATGTTTAATTCAATGTGTTACTTGCCATTTCTTTGTAATTGTTTGTAAATTTACTAGCAATTTATGAGTGAAATTTGTTTTACTTTTTTTTTTTCAGAGAATCTTACCCGTTGCAATCCATTCCGGCCATATCCGGGCAAGGAGGCTGACTTGGATATGTAGTCTCCAAGGAATAAGAAAGAACAATAAACATGCATTTTTAAAACAAACTCAGCATATGAGAATAAGTTTGTTAAATTTGGACTGCCTTGTCCATGAAAGCACAGAAGAGGGCGCTAGTGACCAGGCTTCAATCTGTGTTGACAACAATGCAAACATTTATGTTCTTTTATTTATGCAGAACTTTTATCCAAAACAAATTAAATACAGACATAGCCCCCACGGGGTTAAAAGCCTTGCCCAAAAAATATGAGAAATATATGTCTTGCCAAAAACATATGAGCACCCAAGCAATTCTCAGGAGTTAATGGTTTTCTCTGGAATCTTCAGGTTCTAAAAAGCATGGGAACTTCCAAACGTATATAATAAAACTTAATACTACAACAGCTTCCAAATTTCAGTTTCAAACTTCCTAATATAAATCTTTTTATTTTTAATGTAATATATATATATTTGTTTGGACAAAGAAAGGTCTCAAGAGTCACTCACCATTTTCCGCTGCAAAGTTTGTCCGAGGAGCTAAAGGAAAGAGAAAGGAACATTATAATTTCTTCTGTAATCTGAAAATGAGTTCTATGGAAATAATAAATGCAAATCATTAATTTGGGAAAAATAAAGCAATAGCTGTACACTATAAGAAACATTTCCCTTTAAACTAAGTGTCATGCACATAGTGTGGAATGAGCTAAATATGCAGTTACTGGTACATAACATGTTGCAGTTTAGACCGATATTGAGTTTTGGGACCACTGAAAGAACCACTGGAAAAGTCTCAAAACTGTCAACAAAAAGAGCAGAGAGCAAGCTGCTCACAAGCCACACTACAACACGGCACATCAAAGTGCTCAATGAGCCAGAAGAATGCTGATGAATGAAAAAAAAAACCATGGCAGTGAAAAGAAAAAAGAGAAAAGGAGAAAGCAAGGGAAAGAAGGAACCTGACAAGAAACTATATTTTGAATTATGCATTGCATTTTATGCAAGGACATTATCTGGATCTATTTCGTTAATTCAATTGATCGATTTAATACTTTATTCCTGATCAATTTAATACTTTCTGAAAAAAAGTATGAAATTCTTCAAAAATAAATAAAATAAATTAACAATTAAACATAATAAAATAAATGAATAAAAATAAAAATGAACTTCTGATTGGTAGTGTATTTCATTTATATTTAATTTATATATACAAATTAAATATGAGATTAAATACAAAGACAGAAGTTGCTTTCTTTTCCTTTCCTCCTGGCTCCACAAGATTACAATGAATATTCAGAGTCTCAAATTTCTGGCTATGTTTTATTTATCGCTGAAAACTCTTACCACAATCTGTCTTATTGTGTGGGATTGTTTGATCATCATCAGCTTTGGGTGTTTATTACCTGTTTGTCTAAACCTTCCAGGATGCCATCACTGTAATCCAGTGTATTAATTCAGTTGGTATACTTTGGCTCTACAATGTCACTCCCAGACTTCCCCTTCATCTATTTCATGTGCTGTGCAGTTAATACCACCCATTTCTATTCATGAATAAAAGAAGATATGGGACACCAGCATGGGCTGCACCAAGCATGGTGAAGAGTAGCGATGGATATGGGGGAGGGCGAAGCAGGAATAGCGAAGCCAGATCCATGTACAGACAGGGAAGGAAAACAGGGAACTAAAGAGAGGGAGGGGATGAAGGGAAAATTCCAGATGCTTCATGCACTTCCCCATGAGATACACATAAATAGAAGTAAGGAGAGCAGCCCGCTCACATGCACATGAGAAGGAATGAAGAAAGAGGAAAAATGAGAGAGAGTGAAAAAAAAAAGAGTAGGAGTGGAAGGTGGGTTGTAATGTAGGAAAGTTATTAAGTGAAGACAGATATGATTACCAACCCCATTTATCAAATAAATATATAAAATATTTCACAACGATGCAATGAAAATGTAAACATTATTTACTAATTAAAGTAATAAAAGTTAATAATGCAATGCAAAAGTGTGCATCAGATACAAGTTGACATTTGCCTGACTGCAATGCATCGTTTCTAATATATTTGCATCAGTAGGAAACAATATATATATTTATTTATTGGTAGATGGGCTATATTTTTATTTAGAAAGTGACCAATAATTTATGACCAATGTTTTATATGTAGATTGATTTCTCAATCGCGTTCTCTCATCACCACTGCTGCTACGTGAATATGACATATCACAACACTACAAAGACTTGTAGTGAGGTGTTAGAAGTCAGAAGGCGCTTAAGTAAATGTATAATTTGCTGTCTATTTGTACTATACTGAATTGCATAACATCATATTTTTTCCGTTGCATTGCATTGCATTGAATCGCATTGTTATGAATCGAACCAAAATCGGATCGCACTGCCCCATAATACGGGTGAATCGTATGGCATTGCATTGGCAGCTGCTTCATATGCATCTTTAATATTCTGTAGGCTATACATCAAGATGCGTATCACATCGGCCTACATACATACACCATGCATATACTAAAATATTTGGGTGTCAGATATACAAAGGTCACATTGAGTGTTTATATAAGGAAAACATCAACCGAGAGAAGTGTGTGCATTTGTGAAAAAAAAAGAGCGAGAGAAGAACAAGAACAGGTGCATGGCACTGCACCGCTGTAGTGTTGTAATAGGTCTTTTTTTTTCTTCTTTTTTTGCTGTGTCTGAACTATTTCTGAAAACCCTCAGAATTCCCTCTCCCAGCATCACAGTCCTGTATCAGCAGCATATGCTGGCTGTGTCACCGTTGACTTTAAAGCGTTCCAGAGCACCTCTGCTGTAATTAGATGGCTCAGTGCCACATCTTCATTGACCACATCTCCATACACTGAACAATGAATACTCCATACTTAACACAGGCAAAGCAACTCCCATAATGCATGCAGTCAACACCCCACCGCACCTGTTGCCGTCATGCATTTTCCCCAGAGGGGATTGTGGAAAGGGAAAATGTGGTCTTAGACAAACACAAACAGTAGGTTTGGCTTTAAAGGATCAAATGAAGTGACCATGCGATATGCAACGCTCTGTTTTTGATGACCCTACAGCAACCCCCTCCGAACACACCGCTGTCATACAGCAGCTGCAGTGGAGCACTTACAGCCGTTAACTGTGTTGTTGTGGCCCATGCTGTGCAACATCTCCCTGCTCCCACTGCGAGAGTTCCGCGCGCTGCCCCAGGGGTCGTTGTCATAGGAACCGGAGCGGGCTTTCATCTCCTCCTTCAGGATCAACCTACCGATACCACCCTGAATCTGAGACGCAGAGAAACGGGAAGACAGAAACAAAAGAAATAATGAGTGATCAGTACTTGACGCTTACTGGCTAGATTTCAAACACGGTTAAGTGTGAATCTCTGAGCAGACAGATGGGCTCTAACTTGATGACTGATCGCTGATAATCAAAACCAGAAGAGTTTTATCTCATTATCCAATTGACACAAGTTTAATGGCTGGTTAGAGGGCATTGTGAAAATAAAGAGACAGGATGCTTTATTGATTTACTCTTTGAAGGCCGTGACCCCAGCCATCCTCTTCTCCACCTGATGAGTACCTTCTCCTAGGAGCACGTAAAGCTGAGAGGGGAAAAAAATGAGAGAGAAAGCGAGTGTGTGAAAGAGGAAATAATGAATTCTGATGAAAAAAACAACAACAACAACATTAGCATCTAAAAAGAGATGCTAATGTTGGATTGGATTAATGGGGGATTGAATGGCAGCAAAAATATGCTATGAAATACATACTGTATATGCAATCTCTTATTAAATGTTAAACTTTCATAATTCTAATCAGCAAATCAGAAAAAGAGCCAAAAAACCTGAAGGAAGTAAGATAACTTTTGATCTCAGAAACTGCATCCACCTGTCATCCTTTGGTCAAACACATTGATGGGATACAACACAGCTAATAAAATACAGCTCTTTTCCCAACTGGAAGATGTAATTGAATATTGATGATGTAATGTATGCAAAAATAAATATAAAAGAACTCTGGTACACAACAGAATCCAAAACTGCCTTCTTTCCTGGTAAATATTAATCACTAATCACAAGTATATTAGAATATCTCATATGTTTCATGACAGCTTCTGTATTATTCTGCTTTTAGTAAATGAATAGTGTCGTGTTTGTTTAAATGTTCTTGACAAGTTTAGTTTTAATGGGGATTTATAAAGCATAATTTAGTGGAAACAGGTTAAAACAAATGAAGATATGCAGTATTTAATCACTACAATGTATTAGGGGCTGCTCAATAAGAAAATGAACTGCAATATAATACTCTTACTCTTTTGGTTTTCCTTGTGCCTGTTTGTTTCTTAGTTTCTTGTCTGTAAGTTGTGTGTAAGTTCTCCATACCTGTTCTGTGTGTTGCATTTGCTCTTACGATCTCCAGTGCTTTCTTGTTGGATAAATATATTTAAAGACTCTGCGCTTGATTATCAGCAACATGTAACAAATACTTTATTTTTATGACATGCTAAATATATTCTAGTCACACTGACTTTTTCCACATTCAAAAACTAGACTTCACTGGCATCCCTGTATGCGGAAACGTTTGGAATGATTGTGGCTGGTGTTAAGGACAGGAAAGTGCTGTGATGCCAGTGAGCTGAATGCATAGGGCATTATGAACACATTCATCACTTACATTTAGGAGAGCTGGTGTAGTGGTAGTAATCAGACTCTGAGTGCTGGTAGTGTTCAGGTGAGTAGGCTGATAGGAACTTGGAAGATTGGACAATGTCCTCACTGGTCTTGCTCTTAGTTGCTGGATTGCAGTGATTGTCTGTGGGGAAAGAATGTCAGGATCACATCTTTGGAAAAAGCTTGTGATACAACAGCACATAGCGGTACAATCAGGCCCCCTTTACATCTAACATTAGTATGCATTTCCAGTGATCGCATGATCTACTTCAAAAACCAGCTGTAAGTGCAACCTAGATGCTTTGTGATCATGAACATGACCCACTTTTATCAGGTTCTAAAACTAGATCTCATCTCCTGATTTTAACAATATTCACAGCACTACTCCACTGAAATGCAACTGGAATCTCTTGTTTCTATTTTCATATTTTCTTATAGTCTATTTTCACGTGGACACTTTAAAATGTTTCTTGCCTTATTCACTTCTAATCCATATTAACATCCTTTACTAGCCAAAGGGTTTAATAAAAGCAAACAGTAGATAATATCAAAATAACATGATTTTTTTTCCTTCTGTCAAACACATTCTTTTGCATTTTTTAATTTTCCATTTTAAAAATTCTAAAGCTTTTTCAATTATGTGTGAACTCAGCCTAGCTAATGCTAATGCTAGGTGTTAAGGGGGTATCAGAAAGAAAGAAAGAAAGAAAGAAAGAAAGAAAGAAAGAAAGAAAGAAAGAAAGAAAGAAAGGAGCTACAACGCTCACATTTAACAGCCCAGAGGGAACTGACTTTAAAACAATCCACAACACCCAATATAGAGCATCTGTGTTCATATAAATGAGATATTGAATAAGCACAGAAAACACTTTAAAACTCTTTGTATTATTAGTAACGACACAGATACTGATAAATTGCTAAAGCAAAACCAGTCAAAAACAGCACTGAACTCCCGTCCATATAAAACACTCACAGATTCAACACAAATACGGAAGCACAGGCCTCACAGAATATTACAATAATATTAATATAATACAATCCATAATGGAAAAGACTTCACAGGGATGAGAGACGGAATGCAAGTGAGGGACTAGAGATCAATCGCACACACACAACCCAAAACGCAGACAGACAGATGTGCACGGGGAGAGAGGATACTTACAGAGGGAATGGTGACCGAGGAAAGTAGAGGTGGAGGGAATTTTGTATTTAAGTTTGTAAGGGGGAAAAAAACAGGGAAAAGAGAATAAGGGAAGAAATATTTGCATCCCATAGTCTTTAGTGAGATTTTAAGTTTGGTACCCATATGGCAGAGAAGCAAATGATCTGCGTTACAATAGTACAAGTCTTTTGCACAAACATAGCTAGACATCTACAACAATATAAAAGCACTTTTCACTTACACATAGAGATCCACCATATGGGTAGCAAAATATTCCTTGTAAAGTACTCATTACAGGCTTGTGACATAAAGATAAACAAAAAGTCGCACTTGGCTACACAAAATGTAAACTGAGCCAACAGGCTCTCAGAGATGGTTCTGACCTTTCTAAGACACAACTTGATGAACTCTGCAAGTATTTGAACTGTCCAGTAAATAAATCTGCAGCATTTGTGCAGCTCTGTGCAAAACTCTGAAAAGAATTCATCTCCCTTAGGCACTATAGAAATCTGTTGTTGTGTACTGTCCATGCTAATTGGCAGGCCTACACAGAATCTTTGCCAGAAGCTTTGAAGAACTCAAACAGCCATAATTCACAAAGTTCTATAATCCCCTGAACCCTGTGTGCTTGTCTTTTAGCTAATTTGAATAACATTTTAGCTAATTTGATGCTGTCAGAATCCAATAAATGTCTAGCATGTTCTATTCCATTTAACACCATTTAGTATGCTTAGATTCCACAGATTTGATCCCTCAGAAAGGGTCAGAACTGCACAGAAAATATCTGAAATATTGGACCAACTATTATTCAAACAATTTTGCACATTCATAACATTCATTCATTTCACAATTTCTTCTAAATACAATGTGGAAAAAGATTATATCTGGGCTTATACAGTAGATATATATTACTGGACTCAACAGAAGATAGATTCAAGCCAGCTGATTGCTTGTCTTTTAATATTTGCCAACATAAAACATTTAATTTATTATAATTATAATTAACAGTGTTGGACAAAACCAGTTTTAAAACTGATGCAATACTACTTTGCATTACTCCATAAAACGTAACTAATTGCATTACTTTTTTATGAAAAGTAATGCATTATGTTGCTCTTGGGTTACTTTTTGTCTTCTGGGCTGGGCATGCAACAACAACAGCAAAAGCCTAAAGTTATATTTTTGGCAATTGTAAGGGCCCTTTCACACCAATAGTGAAGGTGTCAATGAATAAATGGGAATACAAAGTAACTTGCATTACTTGAAAAAGTAACTCAAACATTTCATTGTAAATTTAAAAGTGATGCGTTACTTTACTAGTTGCACAAAAAAAGAAATCTGATTATGTAACTTGTGTTACTTGCAATACCAGATTATTATCATTATTATACTTAATTTGTTTGTCCCTGATATATACATAAAATATAAAATATTTTCCGTACATTAAAATACACCATTCTTTTGGTGCGGTGAAAACATTGGCATGGCAAAAAATCTAAACTGTTGAGCGCAGATGAAATCCTTAATATTGAGCACTTTATTACCCATAAACATCCTTATAATATATCAGGTATAATTGTATATTTATCACTTGGTTGTTATCAAAAATCAGGATAATAATAATTAATTGTACGGAAAATGGCACAAGCCTGTAATACGCACACACACACACACACACACACACACACACACACACACACACACACACACACATATACATACACACACACAGTATATTAACATATAAATTCACACAGACACATGCAGTTAAGGGAAAGATGTACTATTGCTATTGTTGAGTTATAGGGGTTAGAGTTCATGACATTTTGAAGACATAATAACCAATGTACTTGACAAAAAGTTACGAGATTGTAATTTAATGAATGAACAGAAAGAGATATGCACATAAACAACCATCTATCTATTGATTACCATCTAGTGTTCCTGTAGCTCAAGTGGTAGAGCATTGCTTTATCAAGCATTGGGGGTTCGATTCCCCGGGAACACATGATAAGTAAAAATTGATAGCCTGAATGCATTGTAAGTCATTTTGGATAAAAGCGTCTGCTGAATGCATAAATTTAATCTATCTATGATCCATCACCAATAACTAAAAGAAGCATTCTAGGAACTACCTAGTCCCTAAGGTACATAAAATGCAACATTTGATGTGTTATCGGCTGTTAGAGATACAATACGGCTGACATTTGAACTCTGTGAACCTCTGTAGGATGTTTAGGCTTTCATGCTCGCTCAATTCATGCTTAAACAGGTTTGTCTTCCTAACAGCGGTTTCTCAACAGGGCTGATCTTAGCTTGGTGTTCAGTGGTGCTTCTCTGTGGCATCTAATGCGGCCATTTCCCAGTAAATCTAAAGCAGTGGGGGGACATGGCAAGCTTTAATCATGCCTCAGCAAGCCTCATCCTTTTTCCATCACCCTCTTTTAAGAAGCTAGGATGCGTTTGTGCCAATTCTACATTCTTCTGTCATGCAAGGAATGGAAAGCAGGAGGCACTCTGTATTGTAATATAAGGCGTTCTTCTTCCTCATTTGCTCATTACTTCTCTTAAAGGCTTTTAGACTGAAGGGTCTGCTGGAGGACAGCTATGGAGGACACTAACACTAATCAAACACATCTTTCCCATGAGCCCACACAGCCTCAAGACTAAGCGTGAGGGAAAACAGGCCGGGGCAGGCGGAGCACACTATACCATGTCTCTTATAGATGGGAGGCTTCCTGTAGATATTGGGCTCCCCTGTGGCTGAGAAGAAAAGGAGAAATTAGAAATAAAACATGGAGGAGATGTAAGTGACAGGCAGAAGAAAGCACGGAGCAGGATAAGCTTTTTTGTTCTTCCTTTTCGGGATTCCAGGGACCTTTAGGGTAAGGTAGGGGAGAGTGGAACAGTTGAAGAGAACACAAAAATGGAGTACAGCCATACTATAGATGTATAGTATAGACAGAGTCAACAGTTACAGGGACTTTGATTCATTAGCAAGACTTTAATACATAGTCATATATACTGCTGGATGAATATGAAAGTGATGACAGCAGCCAATGAGATGAATTTAGAGGCCTGGCCTACCTGGCACATGGAAATGCTTGGGAGCTTGGTTTGTGGTGGGCGTGCTGGACCGGGCGTCTAGCTGATTGTAATAGGGTGAACTTCTGCCACTCTCAGTGCCTGCAGCAAGCCCCAAGCCAATGACAGTAACAGAACCAGAGCATGAGTGCACACGTCCTGTGTGCCCTAACTACACAAACTCAACCATCACACCAGCGATCATCAGATCAATGATCCAAGATTAGCCAGGCAGGGACAGTATGTATTTCAAAACAGAAGAAAAGACATACTGTGCCAGACAGAGGGGTGCATAGGATGTGGGTGGAATGGCAAGAACATATCCCACATGAAAAGCCTATATAGCTTATTTTGATTTAATTCAACATGAAATCTCTTATTGTGGTCTCACTGTAAATAATTCATCACATCCTCATCATTTAAAAAATTAAATTCATTAAATCTAATGACTTTTTGGGTGACAACTTTCCAGATAGATATTCACTGTCTTTCCCATGGTGGGTACTGTTAACTAAAACTATGTTAACTAAAACTATTAAAAACGGTTTCATTTAAATCAATTAAAACACAGAAACAAATGAAAACTAAACTTAAATAATAGTATGTAATAAGCACTAAAAGCACTAAAAAGCTACAAGTGAAATCAAGCTAAATAGAAATACAAAAATAACAATACTTAAAAAAAATATATATAAAAATAAAAGCTTTTTTAAAAAATATTAATAAATACTACAATAGTATTCAAATAAGACTAAAATAATATCCTGGTCTTTCTCTTCTTGTCACTGAATGTACCTTTTTACTTAAAAAAAATGTACAATTCATGTTGACTTTAAAATCATTATCAGTCACTACACTCTACAAAGGGTACAAAAGCTGTCACTGGGGTGGTACTATTTCAAAAGGTACTCCTTTTTTACCATATTTAATGTACATTAATGTACATACTTAAATGTACATGTTAGTACCTAAAATGTACAGTTTGCAAGGGTACTGCCCCAATTAAAGTTTTTGTACCTTTATTTCTGAATGTTTGCTATGTAACTGGAAACCACACTTTATAAAATGTATAAAGAAGAAGCAAGAAATATATAGTATATTTTCCAAATATACTGCATATTCAGTGTAGTTCTAAAGCCATTCCTGCTGAAAAGACCAGCTTAGACCAGTATGCTGGTTTAAGCTAGTTAGAGCTGGTCCACTATCCATGTTGTTTATCAGCAACACGTGCTGATCAACTTGCATAGTCTTCTGATGAAGCTGAAAGCTGGTTACACCAGCATCCCATTTATCAGGGATGAGAGTGTATTTTTTGTTATTGTACTGCGCAACAGAAGGGACTCACCATATCTGTAGTAGTGCTGTGGAGAGCGGGGCATGATGGGAGACATGCCCTGTCTGCTGTAGGTGGGGGAGTCTATGTACCCCGGACTGGAGGATCTTCTCATCCTTATGTCCATACTGTCATACATGTCCTAGTCACATAAAATGTTATAATTCATTACTATGACTGTGAGAATCTCTCATTTTATTTACTCAGTAACCAAAATGATTCATAGAGCAACAACTGTCAATTTAACACACTTAATCAGACATTTATGTGCTACTTTAGACAGATTGATAATTATTTTGCTAAATATATTGCTGTTAACTGCTGACTTATCTAGGAGTAAGATATGTGTTTTTCAGGTCGATGCTGACTGTTACAGATGAAGTAGACCGATAACCGATAACCGATATTTATAACCGATATATATTTATATTAATATTATATATATATATATATATATATATATATATATATATAAATGTAAAAAATTAACAATAACAAGGGATCTGACAAAAACTTTCTTTAAATGCTTTTAAATGATTTTATTGGCAAATAGATTTTGAAAATGACCAATACTGAATTTAAGTCAACATTTTTACCTGAGAATAAGGGGAGAGCGTGCCCAAGGACTGTGGAGACAAAAAAAGGAGAAAGTCAGTACAACAGTAAATCAAATTTAAATCTTCAGTCTCTTCCTCCATGACATCTGATGTGCAAGGGAAGTGAAAAGAGCAAGGGGACGGAGTTGGAAGAGCCACTGTGTTCAGACCATCCTACATTGTACTGTATCTCCTGCAGAATTATAGAACTCAACATTATCTACTCAGCAAGCATAAATTCAAAAAGAGATAGTTCACCAAAAATTGAAGATCTTGTCACTTATTCACTATCATGTCATTCCAAACTCTATAATTTTCCTTCTATCTACACCAAACAAAATTATTAACCGTCCCCTTCAATGTAAAAACCAAAAAAGCAGCATTGACATTCTAATAAACATCTCCTTTTGTGTTCAATAATCATCATACGGTTTTGAAACAACATGAGGGTGAGTACATTTTTTTTTTCATTTTTAGGTGAACTATTCCTTTAAGCAACATCACATAATTCGCTAGCATTTTTCAGAGAGTTTTTCGAAAGCAAACTAAAGCAGTGTGACTCAACCAAATTCACTGTCAATAGTGGGAGAAAGACATAAACATAGTGCTTCAGCAAACAAAAGCATACAGCCAGCCAACGGATGCAACATAACAATGAGGAACTCAAAGCTAAGCTCGGCTAGGACCAGGCCAGTAGATCCGGCGACAGGGGGAGACATGCTAAAAGTAGACCCAGAGTGGTTCTAGTGGTCTCTAGGGCAGTATACCTCCCCATAGCTGAGACGCTCTAGCCTGTCATCGGAGCAGTATCTGTGACTGGGCTCATAGGACCAGAAGTCTGGCCTCTGCACTTCATAAATGGCTTTAACCTTAGGCAGCGCTGCCAAGTCTTTGTAATCAAGGATCTCGTTCTCCATTTTTGCCTGAGGAGAGGGACACACGACAGATACACACACTCACACGTCAAACCCAATGAGCAGGCCTGCAAAAAACAGCAATGATGAGAGGTGAACATCAACAACACAATTAAATGTGGGAATAAGCCTGCGGAACAGTTGGCACACTTTAAAGTAAGTGCTGTTAAAATACAATTGAGCTCATGATTGAAACTGTAATGCAGCACATAAATGCTATAAAATGTTGGATTTGAAAAAACTGCTTATGACTTTTTTTGCAGAGAGTATAAAGTCCTTTGTTAACATGCAAACTAAAGGTCCTGTTTTTATTTTGGATGCATAAACTACATGACCCAAATACTATTTCAAGGGGTAGTGCAACCAAAAATGAAAACTATTATCATTTACCTACCCTCATGTCATTTCAAACCTGTATGACTTACTTTGTTTTGTAAAACTGAAGATATTTTCTAAAGCCTCGGCAGGATAAAGAAAGTCATACAGATTTGGAAAGACTTTAGGGTGAGTGAATGATGACACGCTTTCATATTTGGGTGAACTATCCCTTTAACACTTTTAGGTTAGTACCTTCCTTTACAAATAAACCCCAAACTGTATTTTAATGTTTTGCTTCTATTTGAATCTTATACATGTAGAGTCTCATGCTTGACCTTCGGCAGAGTATGGACCTGCAGGGCTTGACAACACATATGCTTACACTGCGTTATGCATACATCAATCACACACACAGCAGAAAGGTTACACACTCAGGCCGGCCTTTACTTCCACATGTGATGTTAATGACTGCACCACAGCAGAACGCACACAAACACCTTATGAACAAGCCAATAAACTCAAGCACGAGAGTCATCAATCTTGGGATGACCAATAATACTTACATTTATGCATTTGACAAATGCTTTTATCCAAAGCAACCTTCAGTGCATTCAAACTACACATTTAATCAGTTCATGCATTCTCTGGAAATCAAACCTGTAATTTTTGTGTTTCAAGGGCCTTGTAAAGAAACTACAGAAATCTTCATGGCACTTTACACTACAACTGCAGCGTTTGGGTTCTGTAAGATTTTTAATGCCTTTAAAAGAGGCCTCTTACACTCATCAAGGCAGGATTTATTTGATCACAAATACTGTAATACTGTGGAAAATATATATATAACTGTTTTCAATTTGAATATATTTTTTTATGTAATTTATTCCTGTGTAGGCAAAGCTGAATTTTCAGTAGCCATTACTACAGTCTTCTGGATCCTTCAGAAATCATTCTAATATGCTTATTTGCTGCTCAAGAAACATTTCATAATATTGTCAAAGTTTAAAAATTGTGCTCATCAGTATTTCCTTTTTTTTGGGGGGGGGTTGTTTATAAATAAAATGTAATTCAAACATTGTAACAATAAAATAACAGTTCATTCAAAAATGGATGTTCTGTCATTATTTATATAATCAATTTTGGTAAAATTTGTGTTTTTGTGTTCTACGAAAGAAAGGTTTGGATCAAAGTGACAGTGAATAAAAGATGACTGAATTTTCATTTTTGGGTGAACTGTCCCTTTAACTAAAAAAAACACGAACACATTAAGTCAAATTAATGACTAAAATGATCATCATTTCAAAATCAAATGTTCTGATCTTGTATCATTTACGGCTCTGTTGTCTTCATTCATGCTGGACTTACACAGATGACTCTGCTGGGTGAACTAATGCTGGAGCCTGGCGGAGAGATGGAGGTTTCGGATGTGCGCCTGAGCTGTAAAATGAAAAAAGGAAGAAAACAGAAGAGCTACAGAGTGAGATCTGAAAGCATTTTGAAATTCATGTAACTGTTAAAAAAAGACATTTACTCTCAGTTTCCTCTCTGCTCGAGATGCTTGTTTGCACACAGGATGCCACACCTCTGAACCTGAGAAACACAGCAAAACAAAGAGGAGGAGAATGTCAGATACAAAACGTGTTCATTCAAGACACCTTAAAATGACATGATTTAAGACATGAGAAGAAAGGACTGTAAGATTAAGCCACATGGATTTTTTTTTATTGTTTTAAAGAAATACTTTTATTTAGCAAGGACACATTAAATTGAGCAAAAGTGGTCTTAACATGGTAAAAAAAAACAAAAAAAACAAAAAAAACAAAGAATCAAAAAGAATCAAAGAATCCTGAAAAAAATCATCAGTTTCCACAAACATCTTAAACAGGACAATGGTTTCAACATAATTCAAAATATTACAGTTTCACTGTATTTTCTGATAAAAAGAAAATGCAGACTTTGTAAGAATAAGAGACTTTGTCCAAAAACATTAAAAGATCTTACTGAACCCAAACTTTTGATTGGTAAGATTGAAAATTGATACTAAATTTAGATCATATTTCTTTTTCATATATATTTCATAATCTGATGTATATTATAAACTGAAATGGACCAAATGGACTTGCACTGAGATTTTTATTGTACATTTTATTCAGTTTAGCCAATCACATTCCTCCTGACCTTGGTGGTGAGTTTGAGATTTGGAAGCAGATGGATAACTCAAGCTAATGCAAATACATTTAACGCAATCACTCTATGAGAAGAAAGGCCAGAGTGCATTCATTCAACTGCAGTATTTTCAATTTCAGACTGATGGGTTTTTTAATCCGATGCTCTGTCTCTGGCTAGCTCATTCTCTCCCTTTCTCATTCCCAACGTACCTCTTTCTTTTTTGCATGATAGTAATGTGCTGACGGCCGGCTCTGCTGACTTTTAAATGCATTTACCTCGAGGCGTGTTCGCTAGCCTGTAACTCACTTACACATCTCAGCACTGAATGTGAAACAGAACAGACAAACACAGAAAAAGACCTGCGGTGCATTCTAATGTCCACCAGCCGCTGGCACTGGAAGTCATATGAGCGATCACACAGTTTCACAGAGGAAATCTACTGAATGGGGCATTAAGATGGATCAAGATGAGCCTCTGTGACTCCTTGGGGAGTTTCTTTATTAAAGTCTTCTCACTACAGCCTTTATCTCCGACATGAATCTTGCATATTGTTCATGATGTTCTGGAAATGAAGCTAATGTTGAGAGATTGTCACGGAATATTGTAAAAGAGCTCTTTTATTAGCAAAGTGCTCATCTGCTATGTCACAAGGATGAACTTTTGACCTTGAATGACCGTGAATGACACGTACACATGATTAAATTAAATGGAATTTGAGAATTTTATTAGAGTAGAGTGGTTAGAGTGGTAATTACAAAGCTCATAGAAAATGAACAGAAAATAAAACTCCTCTATAATATTAAGTAGTTTGACCACCTGATGTTGACAATCAGCATTTTCTGAAAGTTAAGCAACTTTCACCGACCATATGTTGTAAAAGAAAACCAAAATCACTTCCTTATTTGGAAGAGATTCAGGGCTGTTTTGCACCCTATTCATGGAAAGTGCCGGCTGTTGGCCTCTTCAACCTCTCCTCACCTGTGAGATACATCTCTTCTCCTTCTGTAAACATCATCTGACACCGGGCACAGCGAGCACAAGTGGGGTGGTAGTGCTTCCCTCCAGCCTGGACAGAGAAAGATAGGGACAAATAGAAATGTTGTAGGTAGCTCTAAAAGTTTCTAAAATAACATGTACAGCACATTAATGCTCCACCTGTTAAACCCATCATCATGAGTGCAATAAACACAGTCAACATACACTTGTCTCAACAGTGTCCTCCATACTAAGCAACAGAGCATTCCTTCTTTATTGCCGTTTTAATACTGCTCTAGAATCATTTGAGCTCTACAGACATTTAATGACTCTCTTGCTCACCGTACGCACATTACAGCTTACGCAGTTCCTTCAGTGCCAAGAATCAGTAATTGAGAGAACTGTTCCCCTGGGCCAGTTAAAAAAATATGAGCTTGTTTATGGAACTCTTTTAAAAACATTTTCACAGTTTGTTTAGAGTTCCAGTTGAGAAGGGTAGAGATGGGATAGAGATGTCACCCAAGTGAATGGTGTAAAAATGTATTCATGTATTATAATTAAAATTATACAATAGTTAATACATGTCCTTCAATGTAGTCAGGCAGCATTCCAACAGTGCTGCTATGACAGTACAACAGTAATAGCATTTTTCAGTTTGTATTTACATTGTTGCACCAGTAGATGGCGACAAGTAACTTTCTTTTTAAGAGAGTCATTGGAATCATTCACTCAGTTCTGATTTGCTCAAAAATACAAATTCTGGAACTAAACAAAATGTGTTGATGAATAAATTCTTCAATTATTTTATAATGTAGTCAACTGATTTAAATCCGGCAACACGTTTTATAGTCTTTGTAAATAAGGTGAACAAAGGTCATTCAACCATTGAATCACTTACTAAACTGATTCATACAAAACCGATTCATTAAGGAATAAAATGTGTCTTAATTTAACAACAAAAATGTGACTAATTTTATGAATGAGTGATTGAATTGGTCACTCAAACTACTTAGTCAAATCACTTATTTATTCAGGAACAAAACTGTGAAAAAAAGTGACTGTCTTTGTCAGTGAATTGAAACAAAGAAACAACCACTGATTCTTCTGTGACTTCCTTTAAAACTATTTACATCAGAAAAACAACGCTAAACAAATTAACTGACCGTTATGTATCGAAAATGTAAGTTCTTAGACTAGTATGACAGTTGCTATTCATAGACAAATATCGTGAATACACACACTCATTAGGAAGCCCTGAGAAGTAAGGGGCATATTGGAGAAGAGGCACAGAGCAGGTGGCAAAACAGGGCCAGTTTATGAGCTCGAGACATAGTGTATGCTGTCACTGCTCCAGGAATCAGCGAGCTGTCAGTTTCTAAGTGCTCAGAGGCATGTGGTATTACTAGGTGTCTCCCAAGGGGAATGAGTGCAAATCAAACAGGCAGATAAAGATAAATCAGCCTGTGTCCCACTAGCTATAAATAACCTGACTTGAGCTCTCACTGGAACATGAAGCACTTCACACCAGCCACTCAGACTGGGATAAGAGCAAACAAGGCAACAGGAATTAGTTAATATGTGTGAGTACACAAACTGACCCAATGTTTTTAAAATGTGTGTGTATTAGCATTAAGCTTTATCAGCTTTGGAACTCTCGACTGGCAAATGATCTCCTTTCTTATTTGTATGTAAACTACCTCATCATGTTTCACTTCCCCTGCGACCGTCACATTACTCAAAGTCTCTCACGTTCTCTGTCTCTCCCTCCAACTCCATGACTCCACAACCTACTCAGGAGTGTCAGAAAATAGCAAGTCAACAAAAGAAAGGGTGCCTGCCAAAATCTCCATTCTTGCTTATGAATCGTCAAGGGCCAGAATATTAGGCCAATCCCCTCACAGGGGAAGAAAACTAAAGGCAGGGCAACCCACTGGCTCTTCATTAGCTCTATCACTCATTCCCTCAGTAACAACCCACTGACACATTACTGGTGAAGGGTCTGAACTTTTAGTGCTCCATTTCAAACCACCTTTAATAAACTTAGACTACATTTAATACTAATATAAAACATATTATATACACCATACAATAAATATATATTTTTGGAGGAAGACCGAGAAAAATAATATCAGAAGGAATGATAACAGTGATAGTCCTCACTTGTATATTCTCTCAAAGTGTTATTCTCTACAAGTCTCTCCAAGGTGTATTTTTTGCTGTCTGTTAACCATAAATGGTGAAAGCGTTGTGAGAGAGAAAAGAGTGTGTATTTCTGAGAGAAGAGTGCTTCAAATGGTGGTTTTATTCCCCCGTCTGTCTGGGCTTCTTCATCCATCTCCTCATTCTTAGCCCTTGATCTTTTTATAACGGAGGCTTCCTGCCTGGCCTGCTTGATGGATCAATTCATGTCCTTTTCAGGTTATAACTCAATGTAATCGCTGTCTACTCAGCAGAGTTCTGAGGTAATTCAAAGTCAACAGCAATCAAAGACGAGTCACTCATCACAAAGAAGTATAGAAGTACAGTATATGTGTATAAGTAATGAGTCAATTGCTCAAGATCAATGTTCTCTACAGGAAGTCCACAAAGGTATGTGGTCTGTAGACATGAATGAAACTTTCATTACATTTTTAAAATAAATAACACTACACTACCACTAAAAGTTTGGGGTCAGAAAGATTTTTTTGGTAACACATAACTTAAAGTTATGCAATCTTATAAATAATTATAACCACAGTAAATATGGCACATATTTACACTTATCAATTCATTGTTACTCTATGCATTATTTTAAATTCATTTATAGTTATTTTCAACAAGATATAATGTATTAGAACTAGTGATCGACCGATATTGATTTTTTATAACCGATACCGATACCGATTATTTGCATGTTTATGTACCCGATAACCGATATGCAGAACCGATATTTATTTACTGTTATACTTCTGTTTCTGACAATTATTACAACACAAATGAGCTGAAAAAAAAACATTTTATTTATAACAATCACTCCTTCCTTGCATACAAAAAAAAACTTTATATTTATACACAAATAAATAGAGGGGTCTGAGTCCAAAAAATTTAAGTGCACTGTGCAAGTGCAAGTGTCTTTGTTTTAAAATAAAAGCTTTGATGAGGTAAAAAAATAAAAACGGGTAAAAAAATAAAGCACAAAAATGATTCTAACATATTGGTGGGGGCGGGAGGGCTATTTAGGAGTGCATAGCTATTTAGTAGTGTAACTTAATACTCCCAGTTAAGCAGAACTAGGTTTTAGTGTAGAAAACAGAGTCTTTCAGCATTCTGCCCAGTAAGCCTGCTTCCTTCAAAAATTTCATGCAGTGGCCGTGCATGAGGCTTCCTGATCATCAACCCAGTCAGGTGCTGAGCAATATGAACGAACTTTTATCCCGAGACTATATAAAATTAAACAGCACTTGTCAGTTGGCATTTTATGATCTAGATTCAATCTAACGTTAGATCATGAAATGCCAACTGACAAAGTGCTGTTTGACTATAATTTAATCAACCGCGATCGCGCATGGAGATAATAAATAATTAATTTCCACAAAGCGGTATATGTATATGTGTATTAGCGAAATAATTGTTATGTAGTAAATGATAATATAATCTAGTGTGTTTAAACAAGATAATCTTGTCAAAAGTTTCATTCAGTGGCATTGCTTGATGCTTCCTGATCATCAACCCAGTCAGGTGCTGAGCAATATGAACGAACTTTTTTTCCCGAGACTATATAAAGTTAAACAGCACTTGTCAGTTGGCATTTTATGATCTAAATTTAATCTAATGTTTAATCATGAAATGCCAACTGACAAAGTGCTGTTTGATTATAACTTAATCAACCGCGATCGCGCAAGGAGATAATAAATAATTAATTTCCACAAAGCGGTAGGCTATATTTATATGTGTATTAGCGAAATATTTGTTATGTAGTAAATGAAAATATAATCTAGGGTGTTTAAACAAGATAATCTTGTCAAAAGTTTCATTCAGTGGCCGTGCATAAGCCTCCAGATCATCCGTCAGTTGCTAAGCAATATGAACAAACTTTCTCTTCTAGACTAATGGTGAGCAAATACAACAGATAGAGAATTAAATTCAACGCTTTTCAGAATCAGAATCAGAATCAGAATGAGCTTTATTGCCAGGTATGTTTACACATAGCGTACGAGGAATTTGTTTTCGTGACAGAAGCTCCGCAGTACAACAGAATAACAGCGACAGAACATAAAACACATAATAAAAGAATAAAAAAAACATTTTTTTTATTTTCAACATGCACTCATTCATGTCTGTTTTATTTAATTCATTTAAAGATACGTCTTTATTGGAGCAGGACATGACGAGTATGAGTTCGTCTCAATTGTTTAGAAACAAGCTGCATAAATTAACTATATCAGGAATTTATGTCTCAGATCTCATTTGTGCATGTCTGTTATGTTAAATAAAGTTGATTAATTAAAGCAAACCAAGTAGAACATATACTTTACCTGTGCACTGAGTTGTTGTTGACTGATCACCTCAGACGCCCGGGCTGCAATGGCGGAAATCTCAAAACGGCCACAAGATGGCGCCGTAAATCGGCGAATCCGATATTACAAAACCGATACCCGATTATGGAAAAATGCTTAAATATCGGGAAAAATATCGGTAAACCGATACATCGGTCGATCACTAATTAGAACACACGCTATGAATAATTATAATGCATTATACCCTCTATTAACCTTTATAATGCATTATAAATAAAGGCTTTCAGTAAAGTGTTGCTGATTTTTTCATGCTTTTGAAAGTCACTTTTTATCAATATTGAAAATGAAAACCAAGATTCTTTCAGTACTCTACTGAATAGAATTGGACACTGGTCCTGTGGTGGGATGTAGACTCACCTCCAGCACACGTCCACTGATGTATCTGTCGCACGTTTCACACTTTATCCCAAACTGGGCATGGTAGTCTGACTCACAGTAAGGAATGCCGTCTCTGCATGCAAATTAAGACTCAAATGAATAAACACTTTCTTATCATGTAACTAAAAATAGAATACAGGTACATAGGTTTCACTAAACTGGAAAATCATTACCTTTGTGACTCTATTTTTATTATTAATGTCACAAAAGTCCACAAAAGGAGCACCTGTTTATGAGTAAATCAAGTTTATATGCACATACATTACCATTCAAAAGTTTAGGGTCTCTTATTCTCAAGCCTGCATTTATTTGATCATAAAATACAATAAATCAAATATTTTGTATTTTTTAGCACCACTACTCCAAGTCTACTCCAAGTCTTTAGTGTCACATGACTTTTGAACGGTAGTGTATATACAGTGAGAGAGGGTCTGAATTGTATATTTATCCACATATTTTATATCCATGTATACAAAGGATACAAAGGCTTATTACTGGAAGTGAATGTGTAAAATATTAGGGAAATTGTTATTAAATTTGTATTAAATGAACAGACTATTAAATAAAAAAGAGGCTGCTTTGTGCGACACATTGTGTGGCTGAAAGAAAGCCAGCAGGTCAACAGAAGGAGTGTTCACTCACTTGCTGATGTACTCTCCCGTCAAGACCAGGCCACAGGTCTGACACCTGAAGCAGCTGACGTGCCACTGTTTCTCTAGCGCCAGCAGAGATTGACCCTGTTTGATCTCCTCCTTACAACCTGCACAGTCTAAAAAGAGCCATAAGGAAGAGAAGAGGTTATATAATGGACTTAAGGTTTAAAAGTCATTCCTGTGTCCAGTCAGCCTTGACAGGTTTATAAAAAAAAACAACAACACATAAAATACAAATCAATAAATCAGTATTAAGATTAAGTTTAACAGAAATAAACACATGCTTTATTGAGCTGTGTAGGCAGGGTAGGCCAGCATATGATATATGGCTGTAACAGGATTTTGAGCACAGAAAGGTCAGTGCATCATTTGTTTTCATTTGGAGGATGTTCAGCTATGTTTAGAGTATTTGCACCGTGAAACAGAGCTCAGCTTTCTTCAGTTCACCTTCATGATCAGTAAAGTCAGTCTTTACTCAGAGATAGATGTTTACACTTATATTCCAGCAACTTCTTTCCTTCGTTTCCCTGTAGCAGCTGTGATTACAAGTGCTTAAGACAAACAGAAAATGGTTTATTTTGCAATGCAGTAACTCATAAGTAATAATAAAAAATAAAAATAAAAACCTGAATATGATTTTGTTGTTATTTAAACAGGTATTTCTATAAAAGGGTTTGCCTGATTTAGAAAAACCTAATCTGGCCAAGCTCAGGCACTTAAATTTGATTATTAACACAATGCCAAGACTATTAAGAGGATTTCAAACAGGATGGAACTTAACAGGATGGAAATAAAAAGCTAAAGTTAGCCATTGCTAAAAGAAAGATTGAGCATTTCATATTAAATCATTTTTCATGTTAGAAGTACATGTGGAATGGCAAAAATTATTTAAGATTCACTATTATGTTGACTTAGTTATAATAAAAAGAAAACAAACAGAGGGATGCTCACTTTAACCAGTGCCTGTATGGCACTTTAACCAGTGCCTGTATGGCACTTTAACCAGTAACTTACCGTAAGATTATTATAAATATTTTAAAATGTTTGCTGCATGGTCAAAATATTTCATTCAGGCCTAATGCCGACACAAAATGTTTACTAACATTATAATAAACACTGTAAACAAAACTAGGCTATTTTAGTTACCCTCACTCCAGAACAAATCTTTTCCATTTAACAGTATTTAGAAAAGAACAAGAATTAAAAATATAAAAAGCTAAAGCTATATAAACGACAGGCCAAAATTAATTAAATTAGGCTAAAACTAAACTGAAACCAATGTTTGGTCTCTCATTCAACAAAAACAAATGTTTACGTATTCGCAATGTATTTGAATGGCAAAATATGATTTATTATGTAGCCTACTTCACTGGCATTCCAATAGCCACGTAAAAAAAATTGTTTGCATAACATCCCATTGATACGATGACAAAAAAAAATCTTTGCGCTTTTGTAAAATAGCCCTAAATTAAAATAAAATGCAGTTTTCTGCCGTCTTGGTTTCCTTATGCGCCGCAGAAAAATTAACCAAAACTCTGCATACTAGGCTACTTGTTGCACTGTATTTTCCTTCGTTTTCTTAATTTATAAAGTAAATTATTAAATAATCTTTCCGGTAAACAGTTTATAATCAGTTAATGAGCATCAGTTGTCAGTTAGGAGAAACAACAAAAATGAACATCCCTACTAACTAATATAATTTCCATCTCTAAAAAACTTTACAAATATATACAAAATATTTTATATAGTATATAATGGGAAAGACTACATAGCAAAAATGACCTAGACATTTTCAGACTCCCTACATTTGTTCAACCAAAGAACAAACATAGACACAACTCAGATGATCTTCACTTCTGGGATTTTTTTTTTTAATATTACAGCATTGTGCCTGTTTACCCATACGCTACACACACTCTAATCTGTTAAAGAGGGGTCTATCCTCTCCCCTCAGAGACATGTAAGTCAGTATAGCCATATGGAGGGTTTTAGCTCCCAAGCCTTCAAAAAAAAAAAAAAAATATATATATATATATATACATGTGTGTGTGTGTATATATATATATATATATATATATATATATATATATATATATATATATAGAAAACTACTGAGAACTTCTTAACATACTCACACACCCACACACCCACACACAAACACAAAAACACCTTTGAGTAGCAGATTTAGTGAAATACTTACATATGATTTACTATCTTGCCTCTGCACAAAGACACGCATATGTGGACCACATGTTATGCAAACGAAAAGGCAAATGTTTAAATTGAAGGATGGGACTTACGACTGGGCCCGTGGATTTTGATTGGCTCATTGGAATTAACCAGCTTGAGGGAACACTGCTGACAGACACATTCTTTACCACTGAACGTTACTCTGTCCCCAATTGGAAAAGGTTTCCTAGAGAGGGAAAGACAGACAGAGAAATAGACAACATGTTATTAAACTTAGCACACATGCTTAAGTAAACCAAAGCCTAGAATTAGTCCAAATAAAAAAATGATCCACTCAAATAAATCTGTAATGCTTACAGAGAAGACTAAATTACATGGTAGAGAAAACTGTTGGCAGGTCTTCACAATGAAGACAATCCTGACCTACACACACTCAACTAAATATTGAATACTGTTTAGGTTTCGGTATTTCGGTATTACTCTTTTTACTGTATTTTGATCAAATTAATGAAACCATGGTGAGCATAAAAGATTTTTTGAAAAACATAAAAAAAATCGTACTGACCCCAAATGTTTGTACTGTATCGTAAATGTCTTGTAATGAAAATCTGTATGTTCACTGACAAATATAGTAATGGGAGCCAACAGCATAAGGATTTAACTTAAGGCACAACAGCAGGAGTTTTGTGAGAGGAGGCCCGACAGGGTTCAAGTAACATTTAACCCCAAATAGAGTTGAGGAAGCCCACATTGCCCACAAGCATTATACACAGACTAGAGCAACTCTGTAATGATTGCCCAGCTCTACCTAAGCAGAGCTTCCCTTCAGACACACTGACACCGAAGACACAAACACCACTGAAATAAAGGGACAAAGTGACTCACATCACATACTGACTTGACATCTCTCGTCATATTAGTTATGCTGAAAAAACATATCTATTCAACCTGACCCTGGAAATTCATTGTAGTTGGTCTTTAGGCTATTCTTCACCATTACTGTCAAATCCTGTACCAATGGCCATGTTTTTTATGCAGACAAATGCATGTATCTCTTTAGCACACATGCCCACGTCTCATGACAGCTCGTGTAATCCACTGTGTCCACAGCACTGCTTTATCTTCTAAGTAATCAGAATGACTGGAAGCTTCTACACCAGGAGACAAATCCTATTACAGTAGTCTATTCCTCTACTAATGCAGCAATTATAAAACAATCCATTTACATTGAACCATGACCTTAGAGGATCACCGGCTCTGCCACTTTACAAGATTACAGAACAGGTTTTTTTTTAAAAAAACAGATCATGCATTATTTCTGTCACTGTTAATATTGATCAGTTTTGACTTAGAGAGGACATTTATAGAGAAATGTCGCACTTGTGCATATGAACACTCACCAACACACTATTCACTGGGCTATGTGAAGTATGGCATGACAAACTCCTCCACAATTGAGACCACACACAAAGATGTTTTTGAAATCGAGAGTGAAGGATGACAGGGTAAGTGGGCAGACAACAGAAGCACTTACAAAGCCTGTGTCAGGCACAAGGGTGGAATAATTCCTTTAGTTTCTTCATTGTTTCAGTAAAGCTGGTGCCAATGAGAGAATGGTCTCTGGATCGAATCTTACCTTCTCATATCCTTTATTTCTCTATGTGTTTTATTCCTCTTCTTTCACACAACCTACTTTATTTTATATTTTTATGTGAAAACGGTGTGGGCTTCCTCATGAGGCTCTGTGCGTGTCTTTCCATGCAGTCTTTATGTGACTTTGGCATTACCGCCACATCACACTCCCTCCTGACACACACAGCATTGTCAGCTTTTCCTGATCTTTAAAAATTTACAGTTTTCTTGTTTTGCTGCATTTATTATGTTCACTAAAATAAAAACAAAAACCTTGCAACTCTTTCAGGACATCAAAATTAACCTGTGCCATCTAATTTGAGAAATTTCTTTAAATAAATCTTTAAATATTGCACAAAAATAATGTCTTAATCAATGTTTTTACTGATAAAAAGAACATATTTTCAGACAACATTGTAAGATTAAATTTTATGTTTGTACATACAGTATACAGTATGTACACACACACAGGCACACACACACACACACGCATGCACGCACGCACACACATTTTTGACTGGTAATATACTACATTTATACATATTTAATACATATAACTTTATTTATACAACATAATTTTTTTTTACATTTTAGCCATTAAATATATCATAATATAAATTAACTGCATCATGAATTTTTTTGCAGCCTAAATAGTGAATTGCAACAGTTTCTCAAAATATCAAGTAAAGGTCCAGAATGCTGTACAGAAATATGAGTTACAAAGTATAAAATATATTCCAGAGGGCTGTAACATGACTTATAACTAATCATTGACAGCACTACTGGGATGATAGCCCACTAAAACTAGAGAATGGTCTCCACACAGATGGTCTAAATGTTAAATGTCACACAATCTAGCTCTCCTGTTGACTGTTTATTTCTTGGTCAGGCCGATAAATGTTTAGGTTACTCCTGCCAAGAGCATCCCATTGGGTCATTTAGTAGCCCAATTGGCAATGCAGTCCAACAAAGCAATCCCAGTCCTCCATGAAAATGCCTTTTTCCTGCCCACATAAATTCATCAAGCACTAACTCTCTTTCTGAGTAGTAATGAACTAAAGGAGGAGGGGCAAGTTATTTAGTGGAACTAATTTCCTTTAGATCAGCGCAAAGCAAGCACGCTGTAATTAAAAGTGGGATTTAACAGAGACACATTAGCTAAACTCACAGCACCACAGTCCAGTAAAGTGTCCACACAAGCTTAACAAAAAGAGAGAAAAACCATATAAGAGAGAAGAGAGTGCAGAGGTAATGTAAAAAAAGTGCCCTGCCAATGTGAATACTAAAGTGGCAAATATAGAAAATATCCAGTTGCATTAAACCCATTTTTACTACAAAAAGAAATGGGATTCAAATAACAGTGTTTCAGTGGTGGGCAGACAGATAATGTGTCCCTGCAGGGATGTCTTACAGTACCTCTCATTTTCTTGCTTGTCAGTCTGAGAATAGGCCACATATGAAAGACAAGAGATGGTGTTTTCCACCTCTGCCTTTAACTTCTTCATTTGCAGATATTCACCTCTAGTCTCAGTGGCTTCTCCATTTACACTTTTCCTCCCTTCTCTGCTTACTTTCTGGGCATTATTGCATATTTTGAGCTCCAAACCTCGCTTTCTTCCGCCTTGACTCATGTTACAATATCCTTCCCAGTTCTGCATTGATCACTCCTTCTTCACTTGTGGTATTATATTCTCTAGGGCAATTCACTCAAGAGAAGAGAAGGGAATGTATCTGTCTGTCTGTCTGTCTGTCTGTCTGTCTGTCTGTCTATCTATCTATCTATATTCATATATTTTTTGCATATGGGTGGACATTAAAACTGAAAGTGTATGTCTGTAGAAGATTTTATTTATAACACATTGCCCTACTTGCTCTGCTTTAAGGTCAGGACTGATAAGAGGGAATGTGGCACAAGAAGTCAGAGTTTACTTGTGCCTTCCCATTTTCTACATGCGGTCCATCAAATCCTTTAAATTCAGTTAAACTGAAAATATTCCTTAAGCTAAAACCTTTTCATCCATTTCAGACACTGATTTCCTTTCAAAGAAAATTATATAATTATCAGCGGACTTGGAACATCACTTGGCTGATCAAACTAGAAGACTGGAACTAACTGTAGTATAATTGCTTAGTATATAGATGAGTGGGGGAGCGTATAGCTGTCAGGAAGTGAATTAATGAGATTCAGTCATCAGTACATTAGTAAATGAGCGTCATTTACCAGCATCCCACCAGCACCCCCTCACGTTTATTCTGTCTGATGTGATGGGTCTGTTTCCATAAAGACACTTTAGTAGTCTGTATAGAGGGCTCACCTGCACACGCTGCACACGAAACACTTTGGGTGATATGTGCGGCCCAGGGCAGAGACCACCTCCCCTGAGATAAAGTCCCCACAGCTGTCACACTTTGTGCCATACAGGCACTGGTAGTCTGCTGTGCAGATGTACTCGCCACTCTTCTGGAAGAATCCGGACTGTGCCAAATCACAGCCACACACTGGCAGAAAGACAGAGAGAGAGAAAGAGAAATCAACATGAGATCATTTTGCCATTTTATTTATAGTACAGGAAATGACAGAAAAAAAAAAGAATGGGATCAAGGGATGTTGCAAGCCAGGATTGAACTTATGATGTCTATATGAGCACCATGGCTCAACATGTAGTAATAAGGCTTGCATTCAAGATGAGATGTCAAGATGACTACTTTCAAACAGACGTAACAATACACAGCCACAGACACTTTCTGTTTGAAATGATTTTGGAATGCTGATCGTAACTTGAAATAACAAGTGAAACATAAACAACCATTTTTAAATGGCAGTGTTTGTTGAGGGTTATACAGAGCAATGTTACGATAGTTAATTAAAAGTAAATCCATAAAAGTTTTTTTTTTTTACTTGAAATGAAATAAAACTTTAACTGAAATTAAATAAACGATTTAAATAAAAATTAGCTTATTGTATTTAAGCTACGGTAGTTGACACAATTTGACAAACCAAATTTGTCATTTTTATTTAGTTTACCTTGATGTACTAAAATAACTCAATTTGAAACTGAATTAAAATATTAACAAAAACTATATATATATATATATATATATATATATATATATATATATATATATATATATATAAAAGCATTAAATAAAAATGCACAACGAAAAGAATCACACCCCACGTAAACTAGATCCAGCAATATGGTCATGGAATGAGGATCTGCTTGGCTTCCTGCAGTGCATATAAGTAATCTGAGGATAATTCTATTAGAACAAAAGAGGAAAAGCACTGCCAGAGCAGTTTTTCAACTGGGCCTATATCACAGCAACAAACATCAAACACACCACAAAGCAATATGGCAATGCCTCCAGCTTCCTCAGATTCACGGCCACACTGGAAATCTGGGATTTAAAATATAAGTAAATCTTAAAAATATTTGTTAAGGATTAAAAAAAATAAAAATACAAATAAAAATTATATATATATATATATATATATATATATATATATATATATATATATATATATATATATATATATATATATATAAGGAGAGAGAGAGAGAGAGAGAGAACAAAGAAAGCCATGTTATAAAACTATAGATAAAATAAAGAAAAATAGATAAAATAAAATAATTTTTTTAGAAAAGATAGAAAAGATTCTATTTGTAGCTCTCTAATCAAATAAGCACATTTGTGACGCTGATCACTTGACCTTTGTACAGATGGTCAGATGTTCTTAATTCCACTGAAGATCAAGACACTGAGTTGAACATGATCATCAGGTTTTACACTAACATCTGTTCATGCAGCTCAAGCACTGCTGGCATCAAAGCAAATGGAGGACAAAGTACTGCATTCTGAAATGATTGTACATTTTAGTTTTAATTCAATTGTTGTTTGATTGCTGATTATATAATTTGTAATGAAAAACTGAATTCAATTAGCTTTGGAAAAAAAAAGAGATGACACAAAACACAGAGTGAAAGGGAGGATTAATTGAAAAGATCTGAAGATCTGAAGACATGGGTGCTTGCTGACGTACTCACTTACAGGAAGTGCTGCAGGAGCAGTGTAAAAATTATGAGACAACAGCCCATGGACTGATAAATAGGTATCATGACAGTAAAAACACATGGATTATGTTACACAGGACAGTAAACGCTCTGAGGTAAACAAAAAAGGTAATGGCATCATTATTACAACTAATTTAATCTACTAAACTCACTCTTTAAATATTTTACAATGTAGGTATTTTTATGCCTCCCAGAGGATTTCTTTAAGGTTTTCCTAATAAATACTGTACCTGGTAATGGGAAATTGTACTTTGAAGAACATCTTCCTGAGAAACAATGTGTAAATACACTTAAACATACAGTACATGCCAACTAACAACATAAAAACATTCAAGAAGAAATTAAAAGGGACAAAATGATGCTGGCTTTTGAAGTGAAAAACTTTTTTACAAGGTTTTTAACTGTAATATGGGCTATTAGAATGATGGTTACTGAAAAAAAAAAATATATATATCCAACACGTAATAGAAATATTATGTGAGAAACTTGTTTAAAAAAATGAAGACCACTTATTAAAATACCACCGTGGTAACATAGTACAGTGATAATATCAGATGACAATACTGAATGATTACCATATTCATATCAGGGCATTTTACGTAAAAATAGGATGAAATTATGGTACCAAAGCATTATGTCCAAAGCACTATGAAAATACAATTGTGCACTTACTGACACATATTACGTGAGATTACCTTTGGTTTTAAGTCTCTTATATTGTGACAGATACACGTAACTCTTTAACAAACTGAACCCTATGTGAGATGTGACACTGCTGCATGCAGCATGACCGTTTCAGCTGGAGATCTCCCTGATCTCAACAGGAATCATATGGCATACTGATACTACATTATACACACATACACACACACACACACACACACACACCCAGTCTTCCCAGCCCTTAGCATCCATCATCCTTGCAATGACGGCTGTTATTGACTCATGGAATCGGCAATGATTGCATTTTGCAAAATGCGTTGCTGTACTGTAAATCATTAATTCAAAGCCAAGCATCCTCCTAAGTCATTCACATGTACTGAGGTTTTAGAAAAAAGTAAATAAATAAGTTTTTCTGCAAAAAAAAAAAAAAACTCAGAAAGGCCATTAGGAGAAATGCCAGTAAATGAAGGGGTTGAAATCTGATTCTTGTGATTATGATAACACCTCTGTGATTTTTACTGGTTGCTTACTGAAAAAAAAAAGATTGAAGTATATATATATATATATTTTGTTATGTATATAATTCCATATATAATTCCACATGTGTTAATTCATAGTTGTGATGCCTTTATTGTGAATCACACACACACACACACACACACACACACACACACACACACACACACACACACATATATATATATATATATAACAGCAAATATTCTTTCCCAAGATAGAACCAAGATATTAAGAAATAGCAGAGATCACTTACAGATTTCTGTTGGCAGAACATCTTTATGGTTAACCAACAGTGGTGCACTGTCACTGCAGGCAATCTGAAGACGGGTCTGTCTACAGACTTGAAAAGCTCAATGGTTTAATGATCACAGATGAACATGCTTATAATGTTAAATTAGAGATTGCCATATACTGTGATTAGGTGTATATTTTGGTTTATAAAAAGAATATTACTAGTAAGCTGTCCTTCCAGAAATAGAATGAAAACCTTAACTCTATAAAGGCCTACAGTATGTGAGTCAAGGAGGAATGAAAGAATAAAAGAGGCCAAAAGACTAGTAGGAAAAGTTATATTGCCAGTAGGCACTAAGACCACTGTGAAATCTTCACTGTGGGCCAGCAGCTACAACAGAACTGGGATTTCTACAGAAATCTGAAGTCTTTGGCAGTGTAACCACATGTGCAGGGAAATTATAGCCCCGCTGTGAATGTGTGTGTGTCTGTGTGTGTGTAAGATAGACACTGTGCCAGGCAGCCGCATTTCAGACAACCGCAAAACAATGGCATGTTGCTTCAAATGGCCCAACTGGATTGAAACCCTGCAATAAAAGAGAAAACTCTAGAGCACATGACATTTGAAGCTTAATGAAAAAAAAAAAAAACTCACAAGGCCTTTTCAACTCAAATAACTTCCAGAGACAGAACGTATTAACATTTTTGTGTCAAAAATACACAAAAGCATGAACCGTAATACCAAATCCATGAAACAAACAGTATAAAGCGGTCAGAAACAAATAAGAGACAGCAGAAACACAAAGTGCTTTCTCATTTGGGAAGTGGCTAAGTCAAGCAAAAGTTACATCTTTCAAATAGTTCACTACTACCAACTAATGGTTAGTCGACTATTAGACTTAGAACGATATGTTTTTAACCCTTGCATTGTGCTTAACCTAAATTACCAGCCTTTTAAAAATTGCTTGTGAATCACTTTCACAAGATTTTCTTTCAATTTTGGGGGAATTGATTCCTTGCTGATCTGAGTTTATGCACCTCAGTTTTTAGTAAAAAAAGAATAATAATTTGTAAATTAATGGGTGTTTGGGGGCTTAGTGGGGTTGGTGGGGGGATGGGGGGTCAGGGGGCGGATGGGGTGGCGGTTGTTGTACCCTGTTTGTACAAAGTAACCAACTTAGTCCAATGGGATAACATTAATTAGCAAAATGAAAATCCTCTGTGTGTCAAAATGGCCTGAACCCAATTTGAGGGTTTAATGACTATTTTCAAATTCTGTAATTTATAAATTAACCTCCACTAAAACACTAGAGGATTTTTACAAGAATGGACATTGCTCTTACTAAGGATGACAGCCTAAAACTTGAATGGTATTCTTTCAGTATAAAAATATATAAACTGAAAAATACAGTTAGAAGCGTTCCGATGGCACTTAATTGTCTCCATTTCAAGCATAATATGAGTTACTTCTGACCTGAATGCCAGAGAATAGCTGCTGTTTAGTGAAACGAGGACTCATTATCCCATCTATGATGCTTTTGGCTCATGGAATTCCCAAACTGACAGCTCTTCACTGAGATGTAGCAAACAGACATGCACGCTGGGCCACGTGGGTAAGACAGCATGAATAGAGACCCAGAGGGCCCATGCTTTGTTCTGGAGCCGTGCCTACTTCCTGTATCCCTGACCACAATGCAATAACCATGAGCTCAACTGGAAGGATGAAGACGATGGAGTTCTTCGAAGCTCAGCATGAACAATATAACCAGCGGCCTTTTAAAAAGAGATGAACCGGTCACTGCTGGTCCCTGCAGATGCACTGAAAGGCCAGATAGAGTAATGACATTTTGTGAATATTTGGATTGGACTGTGAGCCCACATTCATAGAGACCTTAATTAATATATTTCTGTATCAATGGATTGATCCACTGGTGGAATGCAGGAACAAAGTATCTATGCCAGTTATATAAAATGAAGAAATTAAGAATACAATGTGGCCTGAAGTGAGATTATTTTTTTTTAATCTCACAATGAAATAATGAAATAAACACACACACACACACACACACACAAACACAGAAATGATGGAATTATTAGCACAACTAATGCATTTATGATTGACTGAAATGATGAATCTAAATGCTTTTTGGTCAAGTAATAAGTGAAGAACATTTCGGTTCTGATAAAAGGCACTCAGAACAGCAGTTCATTGGCTGAGAGATTGTTGGGTGGGATGTCCTCTTTCACGGTTGCCATAGGAAACCTAAACCTTCCACGGTTGCCCTAGAGACAGCAGGGTCCCATACAAAATGCCTGAGGTGTGAGACTGCTTATCTGTGTGGCCGTCCGAGTCACTTTTAGACAACATGTAAAGACCATCTTCCTGTCATGTGGAAGGCATGACTGATGTTGATGTTTAATAGTGAAGTCTATATTGACTTGGTGTCGAATGGCTTTCTTCAAGTTGGCTTCAGGATCCGGTAGGTAGGGTGTGTCTGCTCGGGCTGGTGAAAATTCACTAGGGGTTTTGATGGTTTGGAGGAACTTCTGTACATGTTTAAATTAGGAGCAGATGGGGAGACAGTTTAGGCCTCCTGAATACCAGCTTTACTTAAAACTGTGTGTTACTGAATGTTCACTTATTCAGATGATATTTGAGAGTTAAAAATTTATTAAAATAAGTAGAAAAGTTAAATGAAAGAAATTGAAATAAGATAGGGTCTGTGAAAAAAAATCTGAGAGAGAATAAAAGTTTTATCTTTTTACAAACGCAACACAAATAAGTGAGTTTAATTGACAGTTTTACATTTTTTATGATTCTCTTCCATATTATATCTCTATCAGAACAGATATTTCTCTAATAATATCTCAATAATTAAATGTAAAATGTTTATATATATATATATATATATATATATATATATATATATATATATATATATATATATATATATAGTGTGTGTCTTAAAATAGCTGATTATCATATTAAAGTGAACTTCACATCTAAAACCCCTGCTTTAAATCACAATAGTATTAAAAGGAAAATTCCTCAGCATAACTTGTTTCAAGCTATAGTTCTGGGAAAATCATTCATATAGGAGCAGTTTCCGAGTTTCATCCACTCTCTCTCTCTCTTTCTTTTATTCTCTGTGTTGAGGCATTTGCTGCTCAGAACTGTGGTCATTAAAACAGAACTGATTAAGGACCAGCGGGGGGGATGGCTGATTATGTATTTATCAGCAGCCAACAGATGCAATTAAAATTCCCCTCTTCGGGACATTCCAGTACCCCAGAACCCTCAATACGCTTCTATTGCCCCTTCTCCTCATGCTTCATCCCTCCACACTTTTGTTCCTAAGATTTTCTTTTTATCGCATCAAGTGTTACAAATACATTTTTATCATCTTTGTTTCCTCAGCACACGGTGAGGTGAGTAAGAGAGACAGGTAGATGTCTCACTCTGTCACTGTTGTCCTTCTCTTTCACTGAAAGAAAAATATTATAATGTAAGTACACTTTCTAAAAATATTGATACTTCTAAAGTAGGGTTCAACAGTCTGAGACTATTAGGAAATATCAATGGGAAAGTACATTCAAAATGTAATTTAAACCTGGTTATACATGTTTTTTTTTCTAAAGAAAAAATATATAACTATATAAATCTTTAGATTATTCAATTTTTATATTTTTTAATTTGATTTAAACCTCTTATGATACCTCTAAATTTTATTTTATTATATTTAGAATTTTATTTTACCTCTAAACTTGATTTAAACAGACAGATATAATTAAACAAAGGTGCATTAAGATGCAAAATAAGAAAGATAATCATACATCAAAAAAATCGAGTTGAACTTTTTTCTCGAATTGTTATGCTGATGGTCTAGATTCTAGAAAAATGCCCTCAGACTGTTGGACCATGTTAGTATTTAAATTTAAAACAGTGATTTACACTACACAATATACTACACTGTCATTTAACATTAATTTATGACTGTGCCAATAATGGCTTTGGAGATGATGCTCTATGATTCACAGCATGTGGCTCTGTATGACAACGCTTCCCTCGTCCTCCTGCCTACACCTGTCTGTGTCTCCTTCTACCTACCGCATCGCTTCTCCTCTACCTTGCTGGTGCTAATAGGAAACTCATCAACTGTAATTAATGTGCTATTTTGACTGAATGAAAGATGGAGTGAGAGTTTAGTGAAAGAAGAGGAAGCGATTAGTCCCCTCAGGGCCCTCCACGGCCCTCCACTGAGCAACCAGATGGTCTTTTGTGGAGTCAGTGAGTAACAGCAAGAAATCAAGGGAATGGCAACAAAGAAATTATGAATATCCAAGGGACTGAGGTTTATTTGGCAATTCCCCTTAAGTACTTATCCTTTGTAATTATCTAAGGCATTATTTAATATTCCCAAGCATAAGTAAAAAAATACAATGACAACACTGCACCCACAAACACTCCGCCTTTTTGTTATTTACTTATTCTGTTTTTTTTTTTATTCTGCTCATAAAGAATCTGTCATGCACACACACACAAAAACTGTCACTGCTATATATATATATATATATATATATATATATATATATATATATATATATATATATATATATATATATATATATATATATATATATATATATACATTTTAAATATTATTTTTCTAATTCCAATTTAAATCTTAGTAAAACTTATATTATATTTATAGTTTTTATACAGTATATAGTAGAATATTATACAGTCTTACATTACATAATTTCCAGTAATATATATGTAATATATATAGAGGGCTTTACTACTTCAACTTAAAACATACATTTTACTCGGCTAAAAACTAAGGCTATTGCACACTACCTAATGTTAAAAATCCACACCATTGCAATTAGTGTAATATCTCTACACTCACATTTTGTGACTTCCTGCTTCCTGTTAAACCTCTAAACGTCAGATTTAATCAGCCAGATATAATGTTTTCAGCAGGTCTCGCTCTGTTTCTGTCTTGCTCCAAGGCTGTGCCTCTCCTTCGGCTGCTTTCATTAACCTACTAACCTCTCTGGAAAATGCCTAATGATGCAGGAACCCTTCAGGTATAAGAAGGAAATTCATTCCTTCAATTCCAGATTAACCTCTATGGTTTGAGCTCTTTTAATCTACACTGCTTTAGACAGAATGTTTCTCTGACATGAGCAGTTTGCTAATTCCAAATTCAAACCTATATAATTCGCAGGTTGTAGAATAAATGAATCATTTATTCAAAATCAATATAGATGGCACAATAACGGGTTTTGACATGTTAGGCTAATCCATGACCTTTTATCTACATCCTCATAGGGAATTCAGTCTCTAATACTACCACTGTCCTTTCATCTGTGGAAGAATGTCTCCCCGGCAACTAACGCATGGGCTTAATGATTGGACGGGCATATGTTGCCATAGTTACGAGAAGCTCACATCCTGCTCTGTCTTCCTCCTCAAGCGACTGACAACTCAGGAAAAGAGTGGCTCTACAGAACACATACAGCAACTGACCCTTTTATTGACTCCATCACAGCCGCTTTATGAATTAGTCTGATGTTCAGAGCACCTGACATTTGATTGTCTAATTTGTTTGTTTGCTTTATTCTCTGAAGAGTTCACAAATTTCTAGTTTTACGGATCAACAGCCGAAGAATATGATTCAATCTATATGCAAAATTGTTAGACTTTTAACAATTATATATATATATATATATATATATATATATATATATATATATATATATATATATATATATATAAATAATGTGTTTTTTTCTCATTTTAATAAACTGATTAGACTAGAATCTGCATATGCCTGGAGAAAGAAAACAACAGCATTTTACACAGCCAATTAACTCTCAGCTTTTAAAAGGGATCTGTTTTGACAGACATCTTAATGACCTGCCACTCCTGTTCAGAAGAGGCAGTGCTGAACAGCATTATTTGATTTGCACTGTAAACTAACTGCTCATGACTTACAGTTCTGAGAAGAATTTGTTAACTATGACAAAATTGTAGATGTCTATGTTTACTCAGTGGTACAATTCCATTAAATTGACCCTGAAATTAAATTTGCAGATGACAATTTGCTTAAGAATGTATTAGGCATACACCAATGCACCCATGAAAACTATTTTCATGTTTTGGCCAATATAAATTTTATTCTATTTTGTCTAAAAAAAAAATGTTTAAATTGCAAATCAATCATTTTAAATGCAAAGAGTAAATTTAGCCATGCCAACATCATAACGTACGGTATTAAAAAAAATTCAGATTTTTTACTTTTAAGTGAGCATATACTGTTACTTAAAAGGCACTTACAATGGATATCCAATATTGAACAATACAGTTAAAATAACAATAAAATTGTAATGTAATAAACATCACCTCAAGTTATCAGGTTTGAAAATCTATACCATAAGCTGGCGAGTGCTTATTGCAATAGTCACCAGTAACTGTCCATAAAAACACTGATCAATGTCCTCCCTCTTGGAATTCTAGGCACTACTTTGCCAATTTGCTCAGAGCAATGTCCTTACACATAACCAATGGTGAGAGAAAAGAGTTCAAGTGGAACTGTAACTAACAGATAGTTCACTCAAAACCATTTACTCATTATTTTATATATTTTATCAAAAAAAATTGAAACCATACAGTTTTGGTTACAAACTCGTCCAATATATGGATAAAAACACTAAAGGATCTCTCAAAATATTTACTTTTATGTTCCTCTGAAGAAAGAAAGCCATATGGGGGTGAGTAAATGATGACAGAATATTATTCTTTTTTCTGAGAACTAACCTGTCTGACAGTTTATGGATGGTGCTCATACTTGTGAGTCACCCACTAGAGGCTCAAGTGTACGTGAGCTGTTCTGGATATTTATTGTTCCATGACATTTCACTCAGACATTCTCTCAAGCATTCAGCTCAAATGGCACACACTTCTAGTGAAAAATCTGCAAATTTGCTTAAAGAAACATCAGAAAATGTTTCTAAGACAATATACAATTATTCAAACATATTCTCTCATAAACTATTTATCTTTGCAGTTGGCATGCTATCTACTCAATTAATAAGCCGTTTTTAATGGATTTAAATAGCGAGTGGCTACTAACTGAAAATATTTCATTTAAACCCATGAAAATTAATTTATAGTCTGCAAATATATTTAAATCCCTTAGTATACTGCATATATGTATTTATGAGGGATGATAATTTAGTAATTTTACTGAAGTAATACATGCCATTTGAAAAACACTAGACTAAATTTGAAAAGTAAATTATTTGACAACAACATCATATCTACATGTACTTCAACACACCCATTTTTATAAGCATCACTTATTTTGATATTATATTATGTAATGCAATGGCATTCATTTATAAATCCTGTCTTAATACATTCCGGGGCCACTGTATGTCTCTATTATAGTCTCTATTATATCAATAGTTGCACAGCTGTATTCATTATCTCTTTGCATTCATGTAAGAGAGAGAAGAGCCAACAAGAAAGCCATGAGGAGTCAGGAGGTCAGGACAAGTGTGTGACTTCCATTCCTTCCTGAAAGCTGTTAGACTCCGGTCTGACTTTTATTTGAAATGGGGAAATAAATCCAAAACCAAATAGAGATTTAATGAGTTTTCTGTGCCTGCAGATCTAACGAGACACAATAGTAATGCAAAAACAAATACAATTCTTCCTTGCATGAACGCGTGTGTGTGTGTGTGTGTGTGTATGCATGCATGAATTTCCAAGTGTATGAAACTCAACACACAATTAAATCCAATAGAGCTGGCATGTTGCTAAGCTAATGGTGCAGCACTCTAGTATGAAAATGCAAACCATACACAAACAATGGGCAAAAATATCCATTTAATGACACTGACTTATTTTTATCAATGTGTTTTTCTTTCTTTTCTCCCACTTTGTCCACCATCTTGGAATTATTTTCACCGATTACCTTCTCTACATGCAAGTCTGCCTTAATTTTAGGTCAAAATGATTATAATATTTAAAGCATGGGATCAGTAGCATGTCCAAAATAGCTTAAAATGCTGTCTATGCATGCAATTCACTAGGTTTTTTGAATGGAGCTTATGATTTCATGTTTATGTTTGACTGTGCATGCATACAAAGGAAGTGAATACTGCTATTTCCCTGACTGCCTCCCCTTTACACAAACTAACCATCAGTGTGTCCTTGGAAACAGCTGGTTCTCTCATACCTGTGTGTACAGCATCCGCCTCTTTTCATGACCAAAGCCTGTGTAAACTCCCCCTGAAATTGTCTCCACTGCATTAGCTTCAGCTGTATCTACATGACCTTGGCCTACATGTTTCTTCCTGTGTGCTCAAATGCTTGCTGTTTCAATTAACTAAACTATAATTCCAAAGGCTTATCCTTTCCTTCATCTCCTCCTGTTTATAAAGGCATGTCGTCAAGTAAGCCAACCAATGTAATCTACTTGATTGTAGCCCAAACCAAACAGTTCTATTACAAACTATTGATTTTACAGGTTTCCGAGTCATGGATTCCAGCAGCCAGAGCATACATCTTGCATGCCTTTTGAAATAAAAGCACAACTCAGATCAATAAACCAAGGCTCATACCTTTTTTGTAAAACAAACAAAAAACCTACCTGTAAATAATGAAATCAACAATACTGATAGTAAAACACCAGCAACTTTTACTTCTCAAACAAAGTTATTACAGAGGTTGATTATTGATTAATAAAGACTTATTTTGCACTCTTTTACACTACTTTCTTACTATTTAATGACCTCAAATAACTTTTAAGATTACAAGATTTGTTAACTAGGTGGTACTGTACAGTATGTTTTCTAACACGATAAAGTGTTAACCTTTTAAGGCGGGCGTACACGGTGCGATTTTTGCTGTCGTACGAGTTCGTTCGTATGCGATTTTTTTCAATTGTGTGGAAATCGCGTATTCTTGCGAGAGCGATTTGATGCATTGGATATGTGTGCTCTCTTATCGCTCTCACGGTACTTTAATGTCATACAGTGATCATTCTGTGCGTGCAGCGTTGTTTCGAGTCGAACGCGTCTATCAACTTCGTGCGATTGCTTCTGGAATTCCCAGGTTGTAAAATCGTGTCGTATATCATCTCGTCCGTACGATTTTCAGATAAACTCACTCGTGCCGTGTGCGTGGACATACGATCTTCCGACCACCCGAATTCGCACCGTGTACGCCCGGCTTTAGAGCCACTCACCAGATATTTAATTAATTAATTAATTAATTGCCACAATACAATGGCCAATGTAATAAAACATTGTCAGATTCACTTTTATCTGTTTAGGAATAAACTAAACATGCTTTTAGTGCTACACACTTAACTAGTGGTTGACCGATATATCGCCAAGACCGATATATCAGCCGATATTTGGCATTTTTCAAATATGTTGATCAAGTTATGTCTAATATGGATAGAAGTCTGTCTAATAATCAGATAGAGCGGTTAAACAAAGAAATTAACGTATACAGAAAATATTATAATGATTGCTTATATATTATTAATAATAGAAAGGCAAACATTATAATACTTTCTCGCTTGCCGTCAGCATTAAGCAAACATGTATTTATATCATTTAAACAAATCTTTGAATGGCTAATGAACATTTACTTTTTGCAAACTTGGTCGAATCCAGCTGTGAGATCTTGAGAAGTGTGCATATTTATCCAGCATGATCACGTGTTTTTTGCGGGATGGTCAGCCCGTGTGAATTGAATGCTTAAAACTTTAAACTCATGATTTCAAATTATGCTGTGCTTTATGTATTTACTCACTGTCATATTCGTGTCATTTTCACTGTGTGCTGTGTGAAATTAATGTTATCCTGGCTTTATTTGAAAAATATGATTCCCAATGCACACAAAAGTGCCCTGTTGGTTACAGTGTTAACTTCCTTTTTAATTATATTTTTATTAAATATTAATTTGTGAAAAATACTTTGTAATCTAAAGTATAATATGTTTATTTTATACATGTATTATTTAATCCATTGTCAAATGATTAAACATTTCTTAAATATTAATAATAACAAAAAAAATTATATCTTCTTTATATCGGCCCCCCTGCTTTCCAATATATCGGCAGTCAAAAAAACACTATCTTTTTAACTATGTTTTAAGCGTTGTCTTTTAATTGACAAGATATAGTAATATTTAGCAGAAATTGATCACAACTGGCTCATTTTTCCACTGAACCTGTACTGAATAACATGAAAACTTGAAAACAAGTAAACAAGCAATAAAATTACGATCATACAAATCAGCTACGTTTGGTTTTTAGCTTCAACAAAAAGGCTGACAGCAGACTGTCATGTGTTTACGAACACCAGCAACTGCGACTCCAACATGGCCCCCTGACCTGTGACAGCACATGCTGAGTGAGCTGGGATTCCTGTGAAACACCCCACAAATGTTGCCCCTTTATCCAATTAACTGGGCCTCAAAGCCCCACAGCTCATCAGCACACTCAGTTCTCCCATCCAAACAAAACTCACAGCACGCACAGAAGCAGAGCTGTCAGTCACAGAACTGTAAACAAACCACCGCGCAACAATGAAACAGCAGCGATGCTAGAGATACGAGCTGTCAGAGCTTCCTACACATATAGCGCACGGCTAACACACACACACACACACACACACACACACACACACACACAATGATATATAGCACAAATCCTGAGATAAGAGGTGGGGTTGAATAAGAGGTGAAATACATTTCTGCTCAAGGCAGTTTTATGGAAGATAAGGGCAGCACTCGGAGAGTGGGCGAATTTGATAGAGAGAGAAAGCAAATTGGAAAAGGACTGTTATTGTTGAATAACTTAATGTCCTCCAATGCAACTCGTGATGTCATAATGGAGGGAGAGAAACTGCCGTTCTCTTTCAATGGCTCCCACCTCGTCTCTCTCCATCTGTGAGCCCCCCTCGCCAACTATGCCCTAGGGTTTGCTATGGGGGCTGCTATTGGCTTTTGGTTTGATAGTGTTGCTGACAATAACCACCAACCAGGGGCAGGGTGCCCCTCCACACGGTTTCCACAGCAACCCCTTAAATGCAACACAGGGACCATGTGGCAACACCAGTTTGAGTGTAAGCAGGGAAAAGTAGCACAGATGCAACCTTCATTAAACCACAAATAAGCCCATCTCTCAAGGGTTTTACTTACACATTTTTAATCTAACATAATCTAAAGGTGACGGTACCTGGTCACATCATATCCACATTCATTTTACATTTGAATTGCTTGACGTCACTAATGTCACTGATAATTGAGGGCAGTGCTACCATCTTGACAATGTGAGGCCAGAGGATCTCATTACGCAACAGGTCCCTACTTCAGGTAGCCCCATGAGCACAGCCAGCATCATTAAATCAGAAATCCAGTCAGAGGCAGAGAGCTCTGCTTTAGTTCTTAATGAAGTGCCATTAGTGAACGGAATCTATTGGAAATTGTATATCTGACACAAATCCAAGGCAGTATGCAAGCTTTTCCCATAATTAAAAGACAGTTCTGAGAGGTCACAGAGTTTAGAATGCATTGCATAAGGGCGAAAGTCTCTTACCTTGGCAGGTGAAGCATTTGATGTGGAAGTGGACATGCTGAACTCGTACCACCTCTCCTTTACACACCTCCCGGCAGCGAAAGCAGTGGATTGGTCCAGAGCTCCGTTCACTGCTGCATGAGCTTTGCTGATAGGGTACTATAAGGAAAAAGACAAAAAGGCAGTAAGTAACGAACGTTACATCATATATCGCCAGCGTTGGGCAAATGTTTTTATATATTACTCATTACTAGTTAGTCCTTTCAAATATTATTACTTATTACTACCAGCCAACAGTAATTAGTTACACTACTAGTAGTTACCCAGGAAAGTAGTATTATTACTGTAATCCTTTATTAGTTACTGCCCAATAATGTTTATTTGAACCTTATTGTTGGCTGATATTAGACTTTTATTTATAATTTTTGTGAATCATTATTTATTAGTATCGCCATTGAAATTAAATTAATATTGTTATTGTTAACTAAAACTATTTTTTTAATAATTTTGTATATTTTAAATAATATATTTTTTTTATGCTATTTAAAATTATTCTTTTTCATTTTTTTTAAATATAAAATACAAATATTAGATTTAGAGAAAAAGAAAGACAAATTTAACTTAAAGCAATCAAATCTTGCAAAGGTTTCCTTTTTTATATTCTTTATTAGATGTATAACTATTTCAGGGATCTGCCCATATATATATTTTATAACGTTGTTAAAATCTCAAAATGTGTCAAAATGAATATCCAGCTTTTTGCACTGTAATATAATGAGTTTTTAATGTAGATAAAAATATTGATTTGTCTTATTTTGTCTTATTAAAAAAAAAAAAAAAAAAGATATTTTTGCTAAAACAGAGTAGTCATCTTTTAATATCAGCCATAACACAAAAATAATTATAGTCTTCTCTGTATCAGCCAGAATATCAATATTGGTCATGGTGTTTGTCTAGAGTAGTGTTGTTAGGGCAAAAGTGATGTATTTTGCACTAGTATGAAACCAAAAATGCCCTCTACGCTGTATTTGTTGTACCTGTACTACAGCTGTGAGTTCTGCGTTTGTCTTTATAATGGGCCTGAGGGTTACCTAAATAATTTCCTTCGCTCTCTCTTTCTCTGTTTTGATGGCTGGAGGTTTTGTGCTGATTAGCCTCCTATTAAAGATGCATAACAGGCATTCAAAGACTCAGCCAGTGAATAAATCAATTACTGTGCAATCACTGTAGCAAGTGTTGCTCTCGCTTTAGTCTAAACGGATTTAACAGGGGGGGAATGTTGAAAACAGCTAGGGCACATGCCCTACCCTGATCTCCATTGTCTCAGCTACAATGCTGGCAGCAGGGCAGAACTGCCGGGTCTGCGATCAGATTCTTTAGCACCATGTTCTCAAAGTTCCCTGCGAAACAGAGCCCGTAGACAGCCAGGAACACACCGGAATGGTAGAGCATAGTGTGAACTAGTTTTTAATGTATATTATAAAAATCTTATTGAAATATCTATGCAATAAACACTTAACATATTGATATGCCAGTCAAGTATGAGGGCTAATAACAGACTATTTTACTGCAACAAACAATGTCTTGTAATAAAAGCTACTGAATTTCAATATTATTTGGTCAGAGTAAATGAAAAACAAAACAATAAAAACTCAAATCTATCATTTTAGAGGCTGCAAGTGAAATTAGGCATAATGAACTGAATAAAAAAAAGTTTATATTCATTTTGACATTTGCTAATGATTACATTTAACAATGTTATTTAACTACAACGATAATAAAGAAAATAAAAATAATATTGAGAGATGAAAAAAATATTTGATTAAAAAAAAACAATGACTTGTACTAGATCACTTCCCATATTGTCATTCTATTGGAATAGAGAGTTTCATTGACTTTTCTTCATCCACAGCTGAAGAACAATGATCCATTAATGCAGTTATGCCTCCTCCAGTGGCTCAATCTCACACTGGTAATATTGTAAGCACTTATTCCTTTGGCAGAGCGTCACGCTGCCTGGCCGACTTCCAGAGCGGTTTTCTGAATTTTGTGTGTGGCCCTCAGTTCTGCGAGACGCTCTGAGCCCACAGTCTTTTGTCAGTGTAGATTACAGTACAGTCGTGATGCCGTTAAAAAAGGATAACAGTCACACAAAAGAAAATACAAGGTGTTTTGTAGTATCACAAAACCAGGGGCATATATGGTAATGTGTGTGAGCTACTTCCCCCAAAGCTTTGCTTTTCTTTGTACCTCAAAGCGGCCCATAAGCTTTCACATACAATAATGCTCAAATAAACAGAGTTGACAGCTCAGAAAAGAATAAACTACATACCATTAAAAGACAATATGTCTTTCAGGCATCACTCATCTGTCATATATGGGTGTCGCTGTGCTAAAGGAGGGTGGGTGTGTAATCCCTGCTATATCACATGCACAGAGATCATGAGAGGACATGCACACAGGATTTAAGTTTTTGATTGCACCTACATTAGATACCTAATGATACCACTCATGTTGGAAAAGTAGAAAGTACTACTATAATGGAAGCTAAAATCCAGATTCAAATGAATTTTAAAAAGAAAACGTCTATTATTAAAAAAAACTTGACAGTCTTCACGAGTTCAAATAAAAACAACAAGATCCCCAAATCCCAAAATAGGTCACAGTGAATTTTCTTCCATTTTCAATAGTTTAAACATGTGTTGCCACAAATTCCTCTCAGTTTGCACACACACAAACCTCAGTTATAAAAATGAATTAAATTAAATGATTGATATACAAAAAAGTAAAAGAAAAAAGAGAGTACTTCTAGTTCTTCTGGGAAACTCCAGAGCACTAATGTTAAGCAATATATAGCAAAGGACCGGTAAAATCTGGCCCAAGGTGTAAGGTGATAACCACAGGACCTAAGGGGCCGCTGCTATTTCTGCCCTCAGCAGAGGAGCCTCCTGCGGATTATAGTCACACAGGATTGTGGGAGAGTGGAGGTGACAAGGCTGCTCTCAATTCTTCCATGGCCAGGCAGAAGAGAGAGAGGTGTAAACAAGAGCTTGTGGCCATAGTCCACTTATCCTTCACAGTAATGAGCACTGGGTGAAGACCTTTAAATCCAGTGCTAGAATTAATGACTAAGTAACACTCCCGCTTTCAAAACAGAGTCAGAACGCTTACTTGCAACAAGAATAATACTGACCAGTACTAGAAATATATGTTTCTGGTGGTTGTTAACAGCATGGTACTTGAATGTTTAGAAAATGTGTGTCATTACTTGCTCAGTACAATCAGATTTTGCATATTCTAAAACCATATAAAATAGGATTAACTGTATTTACTTTAAACTTGTGGCATGAAATATCTTATCAATATATTATATCAATTTTAAAAACATGCTGTTCAATATTTTGGTGTAAACCATTATTTTTTTTTGTCATTGTTATTTGTTGAACAGACAGGACTCCTTTTTATTTTATGAATTTATTTAATTTTTGTATAAATGTAAAAGTCTTTCCTTTCACTTTGATTTAATTCTGAATAAAAATAATAATAATAATAATAATAATAATAATAATAATAATATATATATATACGAAAATGCTTTTTAATAATTATTAACATTTTTATTATATTATTATAATATTTTCTTGTAAACAAAAATTGTATGATTTAATAAAATTTTAGAGAAAACAATATTAATATCAATCTATTATATTATTCTGTTTGATGTAACAATCAAATGTAATTTAGATTTATTGTATTTTATTTATTTATTTGTTTGTTTGTTTGCTTTTCTGGTGAGCATGTTTTTTTGTTGTTGTTGTCGTTTTTTAGCTATTTTTATGTTTCGGCCAAAAACTTAAAATGCTATTTTCAGCCATACATTTTTTTGTGCATCTCTACTTTTTAATTTTTATTTTCGCATTAAAACTAGAGCTGAAACAACGAATCGATTTAATCGATTAAAATCGATTATTAAAATAGTTGTCAACTAATTTAGTAATCGATTCGTCGCTAAATAAATTTTATTTGCCATAAGCGGCTCATTTCGTGCATATTTCAAATCTGCGGTGACCAAAGTGTGGCAGTAATGAGCCACCGGAGGTTTTACTCAGCCAGTAAAGCAGGTGAAGTAGCGAATAGCCAATAGCTGGCCTCGTTTTATGTCACGTGCTTCCCGAACAGCGTCTCTGCAGCATTTAGCGGGAAGTGGGAGTACTTTACTTTGAGCCTTCAAAATGAAGAGTAACCTGTAAATTCTGCACTACTGAACTGTTTAAGGGGCCGTTCACATATCGTGTCTTTTGCGTGCTCAAGTTCGTTATTTCCTATGTAGGCGCGCAGTATGCACTCTCATAATGGAAGCGACGCGGTCGCGACACGCACGCGGTGCGATGCGCCCGTTTTTCCAGGCGCGTCCACACCGCATCCATTTATCCTTTGCTGAAATTTCCGGGTCTTCATGGAGAGGGCACGTCATGGTTGCTTAGCAAAGGCAGACGCCTCAGGGGCGCTTCTGCCCGAGCGCTTTGGAAAGAAGGAGAAAGTGGCGCGACTAGCGTTTTCCACGCGTTTTTAGGTGCGATATGTGAACGGCCCTTAAGAATTTTATTTGTGCAGATTCTCCAGTACAAGGTTGTTTGCAAATGTTTAGTCGTAAAAGCTGATAACATTGCTTTTTAACAGTTAACATTTAAAGCTTTACAAACATGTTATGTGATCAGTTTGTCGTTTACCAGTTCATAATTCAGACTTGCAGCCTAATTATGACTGAATGAGAGAGGTAAATGTTTGAGTATATTTAAAATGCACTTCTTTTCTAAGTATTCACTGCTCTTTTTCACACAGCAGGTTTTTTGTGTGTGTCCCAATGTTTTTTTTCTGGACAACCTTCTGATGGATTTTACTTTAAATTGTGAGTTCCATTCAGGTTTCATGCCATTGGCACTTTTTTTCGAAGGATTGTTTACAATTTCACAGCATAAGCTATAAAGCTTTTTCCCAGTAAATAATAAAATACAATGCACTGCAATTTTATTCTGTTTTATCCTTATACTTCGTGAAAATATGTTCTCAAAGATTCCTTAAGCTTTGTTTGGGATGTTAAACTACTTTAGGAGCTTTAAGGACTGCCATGGTGAAAACAATATTTGAAATCTCCTTGTGAATTTTGCTAGAGTATGGGTCAGTGTTTTGATTGCAGAAGAGTTCGACAAAGGATTACTAACATAAATATAGCTGCAAGCAGCAATAACGGGGCCAAGCACTACAGAAGCAAGCTTCAGACGAATGGCAGGAATGAGTAATTAAGACAGTTTTAAGATTATTTTAGGCAAAATGGCTTAAAAACAATGAACACAACAACTAGTAATAGGATTTATTGGCTTATCACATGTAACCAATAGGTGGCGCTGTTACCAAATTAGTTTGGAATGGTCAGTGTGAGGTGACGATGACACATACAAAGTTTGGTGCAAATATGTCAAAGCTTTGCAGAGATACAGCCTCAAATGAATGTTGGCATCATTCCAGCAAATTTGTTGATGCGCTAAATGAGAACCGTTTCGTATATCGACATGAAATCCATAACATTTTGCCAGCATGGTCTGAAGATGATCCACGTCCAATTTGGTGAAAATCTGATTAACGGTCTAGGAGGAGTTCGAAAAAGTAGGTTTTCAACATTAATCAAAATGGCGGACAGGAAGTTCAGCCAAATA
>NC_068391.1:25053915-25077268 GCF_023724105.1 Carassius gibelio
GGGATTTGGTGATCCTCTGCCCATATTGGCTTCTAAGAGAATCTGCCACTCTGCAAATTGTTCTTCCAGCTGTTCTTTATATGTACATTTAACTTTTCCTCTTATTGATACCTGTCCCAACTTTTTTGGAATGTGTAGCTCTCATGAAATACAAATTGAGCCAATATTTGCCATGACATTTCAAAATGTCTCACTTTCAACATTTGATATATCTATATTCTATTCTATAAAATATAAGTTTATGAGATTGGTAAATTATTACAATCTTTTTTTACTCACAATTTGTAGTGTCCCAACTTTTTTGGAATTGGGTTTGTAGAAAAACGAAGATTTGATCATGTTAATATTTTTTTTTTTTTTTTATAATAGCCTATTAAAAAAAGGCTAAAAAAAAAAAAAAAAAGGCCTCAATGCACTGTAAGTCGCAGACGCGACTTACAGTGCATTGAGGCTATATATCAATTTTTACCTATCATGTGTTCTCGGGGAATCGAACCTACAACCTTGCGCTATGCTCTACCAAATGAGCTACAGGAACTGGATCTCTGCATTAATTACCTGTAAAATGTAGGCAAACACAATCTGACTAAATTAACATCATAGAAACAATTGTAATTTGCACATTGTTATCGAATGCATTCACAGTGTGTTCCTCCTTCAACAGTTCAACCTCTAGCAAATGTTTCTTGCAGCAGACTTTTACCAGCTTTGAATCCTTCCCCATAAATCTGTTACAGTTTATCAGTATCGTCTTGATCATTGTCCATTTGTGCCACAGCATCTCAATTGAATTAAGGTCAAGACACAGGAAAACACACATTTCCTTATTTTTCATCCATTCAGTATTTATTTAATTGTGTTTTGGGTCATTATGTTGTTGCATCACCCAACCCAATCTAAAGCTTGAAGAAATGATCTGCAGTTCTGACATTCTCCTGGAAAATGTCTTGATTCAATTTAGGATTCATCACTTCTTCTGTGACTGCAAAGCACCCAGGAGCTGAGGTGGGAATTCTTGGAGGTGGTGTGCCAGGAATTTTGTCATCAAAATATTTTTTTATAAAATAAAAACTTCTACAAAATGTTGAAAGGTACAGTGTTCTGTGTGTTTCTTGTCAGACCTAGTAATGCTTTCTACCAGTATGTGTTGCCCAATGCTACAGGAAACGAAGGTTAAAGGAAGAGTTTAGTCCCAAACCTGTATGATTTACTTCCTACTAAAGAACACATGAGCATATCACTTTGAATGTTGGTAACCAAAACATTTTGGTGACAACAGACCATATTTATAATATCTTCGGTTATTTTCCACTTAAGTCAGTCAGTCACAGGTTTGTGAAAAAAAAAAAAAAAAACAAGTGTAATTTTTGCTGACCTATCACTTTAAGGTTAGAGATTAAGATTTACCATAGGGGGTTAGTAATGCAGTTTTGGGGCTTGTTGTATAGGAAATCAGCACTGTGAATGACATGCCCAAAGAAAATACAAATAAATCTTTGGTTGTGATTCAACAGCAGCACTGGTTCTCAATCTTTTGACTCCATGTCTGAGATCACAGAAGTTCATGTATTTTTTCTGGTACTTCTCAGCTATAAAGATGACAAAGATCAATCCTCATGACTGTTGTACATTATTATTCAGACCACTGCTGAAACGCTGTCAATTATATATACACACATTTCCAATATATTTGAACAATTAAATGTTTAAAGTATAAATGTCTTCAATAAAACAAAAACTGTGCACATTTTTAGGCTCAACCCTAGCCGAATAACACAGTGTATCAAAATCTGCTGTCCACTTGGTTAATTTGCCATGCTGTTGGGTTAGTAAAAGAGGCAGACATCATACAGTTTTTGGTAAAAGAATTTACTCGCATGTATTTCCTAATAGCAAAGCATACCCCCATAGCACTCTGTATCCCAAAAAAAAAAAAAAAAAAAAATAGAGTTTGATGAAATTTCAAGTTTCCCCCCAACGTTTGCATCCCCAGCACTAAAAAAGCAAACCGAGCATCAATGATGACATTCGTGATTGTTCATCACATTCAGAACAGAACAGTCGATGGTTAAATTTGCAAAATAATTTCACTTCAAAGCTGATTTGTCCTACAAATGTAGGTATATACACACACACAAGAAAAATGGGTGAAAGCACTACAGCAGGTCATTTTAGATCTTCACCCCTCATGTCTCCACCCAGGAGTTTCTTTTAAAAAACTATAATTGAGCATCATGGTGTGAACTAGTGTGCATGTGCCTGGAGCAATGTATTATTTAATGACACTTGCAAATGGCACCATCTGGTGGTCTCTCTCTCAGTCAAGGCAATAAGGGCTGTTTCCAAACCTAGTGAGTTGCGTCTTTTGGTTTTGATGCACTTAAGACCCGCAGAAGTACTTCAGTTTGGCCCTGCTGTTGGTACCTGTGAGGACGTTTGTGTATGAGAAAGTTTATGGAGGAGGGATGGTAATATATCATGTTTAAACACAAATGCTCGTCATTTCTCGACAAAGGAAGCTTTTCATTTCCCCTTGCAAATATATACTGTCACTACCTTGTTACACACCCACACATGCACAAGTGAACCACACATTCACACAAATGGAAAAATGGACAAAAGAAACAAAAGCAAAAAAAAAAAAAAACTTTACTATTGTAATATATATTTTATATATATATTTATATTTTTTTACCAAGACAATGTAATTTCAGTGAGTGGGCGAATGAAGAAAAAATGATCCAAATAAAATAAGGAATAAAACAATAAACAAAATAGTTTGATGTTCCTTGCACATGAATCATCTTTCAAAAGGCAAAAGAAGACAGCTTCTGTCTGGAGAAGCTCACCTACGTTACACAGCTGGAGATGAAGTTGAACATTTTCTTTCAAACATCCTAACCATTTTTTTCTGACTACACTAATTGAAAAAAAAAGAAAAAATGAAAAGAAAAAAGTGTCAAGGCGGTTTCCACTGTTTGCTACTTGAACCAGTCGGTCATGCTGATGCAGTAGCTCTTGCAGTTAAATAACAGAACATTCAAATCCTTTTTCCGTTATGGTTGTTGCCTGTACGTTCGTCTCTAAATTTTAACATCAATGCCTGCAAAACGTTCGAGAGAATGGAAACAACATGATGGACAGTTTCTATGATACACTAACCTCTGGGGCTGCAGATGAAAACTGGAAAAACGCCTCTCCAGAAAGCCGGTTTCAATGTTCCTGATGTGGAGGAAACCACAGGCTCTCTGTTAACACACTAGAGCTGTCTTCCTCTCTCTCTTTTCCCTTTAAAGCACATTTTCACATCTATAGTGTGAGTCTCCAAACCCCTAACAATCCCACCCCGTTCAACTCCTCAACATAACGTTATGCCCTTTTACAAAATGGAAACACAAAAAGACACACAGTTGAAGAACACGCATCTGTTGACGCGCTCACACACACACACAGCATTCGGTGCACAAACCCAGGCAGAGAAACAGCACTATTCCTTTCTGTGTTACCCTATCGTCGGTCCTCCTGCTGTAAAAACACTATTGGTAACATCTAGTTCCAGAAAGAGCACTTGTACATTTGCAGAAATATGGCTTTAAAACTGTAACAATCGGTGGGAAATAAGTCCAAACTGATTTCTCTTGTCCCCACAAGATGATTTAGAGTGTGTTTGATATCTGTGTTTACAAGAGGCTTGAGTCCCGTAGTCCAGTGTTTTGAGTGTGAGCGTGTGTCCTGAAACCTGCTGGTGCTGAGCGGTGTTCTCAATGGTACCTGATTGGTTGAGATTTATTCAGTGATTCTTTGATGGATTGTGTTGCAGTGTGTAGTGTCAGGCTACGACTGGCTGAATGAAAGGCCAATCGGAAACCAGGACTGACCAGAGGGTACCACCTGTTCAGGATCGTTCACAGATGCCGCACTCCCCCCTAGAACCCACTCCTCGGTGGGATTGGGTTGCTGGTGCACGTGTCCTTGTATGCGTTTGCGTTTGTGTATGTGAGGGGCGTCCGGTGTGCTGGTAAGGGTGAGAGGGTGGGGAGGGGAGGGGTCACTCTCGCACACTGGCTGAGTAGGAGAACTGTGAGAAGTGTGAGCGTGCATCTGGGTCCTCCACATCAAGACTATCATCTGCAAGCAACAACAAAAAAAAAAATCTCATTTAATCATTTATTCCTCTTAAACAGTGAGTTTACCAAGAAATGAAAATTCTGTCATATGGAGTATTTTAACAATGTCCTTACTACCTTTCTGGGCCTTGAACGTGTCAGTTATGTTGCTGTCTACGCAGGGTAAGAAAGCTCACAGATTTCATCAAAAATATCTTAATTTGAAGATGAACAAAGGTCTGACAGGTTTTACAAGTAATCAAAGATATAGTTCACCCAAAAAGAAAAATTTGATGTTTATCTGCTTACCCCCAGGACATCCAAGATGTAGGTGACTTTGTTTCTTCAGTAGAACACAAACTAAGATTTTTAACACAAAACGTTGCAGTCTGTCGGTCTTATAATGGAGGTGAATGGGAATCACGGCTAAAACTTACACTAAAACTAAAGAAAACCAAATTAATCCCTGCGGCTCTCGACGATACATTGATGTGTAAAGACACAAAATGATCGGTATGTGCAACAAACAGAACGGTATTTATATTGTTTTTTACCTCTGATTCACACAATGTGCTACTGTTTGAACTCTCCTAAGCGCGTCCTCCTGAGCGTGTTCTCAAGCAGGTAAGTGAGGCGTCTTCTATTATTATATAAATACTAGGGCTGGGACAACACGTCGAGGTCATCGATGACGTCGACGCAAAATATGCGCATCGATTCGTCGACCTGTTTTTATTTCTCTAAAAAACGTTTGCAAAACGTTTACCTTATGTGCACTGAATATACGCGATGGCCGGATTAACATTCTGTCCAACGTTATATAACCAATCCAGGGGGGTTTTCTGCATTGATCTTTTTTTTTTTTGGCGGCTGTCAAAGCCTTATTTGATCAGTGAGTGATGTAAAATAGAATGACTGCTGCGCCTGACAGGACGCGTACGAGAGAGAGCCCCGGCTGACAGCGCGCACTCACAGTCTTCATACTACACGAGCGCTGTGTTGCTCGCTCTCTCTCTCTCTCTCTCGCTCTCTCTCCCTCATGCATATTAACCAAAATCATTAGACACAATAGAAAAAGGGCGGATCGCCAAAGTTTCATGTGGAGCATTCTGAGATTTTTTTTTTTCTCCATGTCAGGCTGCTGTTTAATTTTTTTTTTTTTTTTTGGAAAAGCACTCTCTGTATTAGCCTAAAGCCCTCAAGTTTACATTGGTTACTGTATTCTTTTCAATTGCTCTAAACAAGTATTTTGGGTGACATTTTTATTATTATTTGACATTTATTATATATGACATTATTATATGACATTTTTATTAAATGCTAGACATCAAGTTGTTGTTATTTTCATCTGAAAGAATAACTTGTATTCAGTAAGCTAGGCCATATGTGTTCAGTAAGCTTGTTTCAGTAAGCTATGTGTTTTCAATGCTTCAAGGTTTTATTGAATGCTATCTCTATACAAGTGCAAAGTAATGTCTTTTATTTAGTAATTTTAAGAGCAATAAACATATTGCAATGTTAAGGAATTCATGTTTTTTTTCATTCAGATATGTAAATCAACATGTATAAAATGTTAGTAGTCAATTAATGGGGAGATAATCGAATAGGTCTGAAAAAATTAATCGTTAGATTAATCGATGCATCCAAAAAATAATCCCTAGATTAATCGTTAATAATCGTTTATCCCAGCCCTAATAAATACTGTTTGGTTTCTTGCACAGACCAACCAATTTTTTATTGTATGTTTTTAGCTGTGATTCCCATTCACCTCCATTATAAGACTGACAGACAGACAGTGTTCTACTGAAGAAACAGTCACCTTCATCTTGGATGCCCTGGAGGTAAGCAGATAAACATAAGATTTTTGGGTGAGCTATCCCTTTAATGACTATTTTCATTTTTGGGTGAACTATACTTTTAAGCAGGTTTGGCCTTTATAATAGCCTAAATGTTGTTTATAATGAATGCCACTATAATCTTTGTATTGCTTATGTTTGTACATCATTTACAGATATTTTATATTACTTCTGAAAGTAGTAATATTATTTATCAAGTGAGTTATACACCAATGCAACTCTTTGTTTTTCTCAACAATGCATTTTTGATTTGGTTAAACTTGAGGCCTGGGTAAACTTCACAACGTTCTGTTCCATCTCGTGCCCAGCCGCGTCCGCACAGCTTTCAAAGTATACTCAACCGCAGATGAGTGCAGATGGATAAGCGTGACACATGCACAATTTGTGCAGTTCTTTAGGGCTAAAATATTTGCAGTCATTTTCTACTTGTTAACCGTTTTCTCAGACACAAAGATACGTGACGTCACAAGCAGACAGGCAAGGAGGAAGAACTGAAGTACTCACATTGGTCAGGTGGCGTGACAGTAATTGTCTGTGCAGTGAACTCGTCGTCAAAGTAGCGTGTGTCTGTCTCTGAGGTCACTTGCGGCTTGAAGGGTGGGCTGAGCTGCAGAAAAAACAGGAGGGTGAGAGGTGATTCTAACAAAAAGCTCTAGAGAACATTTGGTTTTCACACATCCCTCATTAACCACATGCAGAGATCAGCATAAATGACTGATTACTGTTAAATGTCTAATGAAGTAAAAAACATGTTGTGTTTGAGGATATATGTCTTCCAATCATGCTGCAATCAATCACACGGACACAATACTGGAACATGAATGTAAACGCGATTCGAGAGCATCTGTCAAAGTGATTAGCTGTGTACATTCTCTAATTTGTGTGAGGATTACATCCAATGAATCTGCTCCCACTGCCTTAAACTCTTACCTTCTTTTGAAGGACATCATACCAGTTCATGGAACTGAAGAACTTGTGTGTCATCACTTCTTTGGCATCCTCAGGACCTCCTCCGAGCCTTAAAAAAACACCAAAACATTTATTAAAACATACGCAAGATCCTCTTTCATAACAAAAGTGGAAACAGACGCACTTCTTACCTCTGTTTGGGGTCTTTCTTGAGCAGGCCAGCCAGCAAGGCCTTTGCCTCGGGCGAGAGGTTTCTGGGGAAGCGAATCTCCTCCATTAAAATGAGCTCAAAGAGACGTTCATGGTCCTGGTTATAGAACGGCAGCCGACCACACATCATTTCATACATGACCACCCCCAGACCCCACCAATCCACTGCACGCCCGTAATCGTTGTCTTCTAATACCTACAGCAAAGAAAGAGAAAAAGAGGAAAAATTAAGTAGTCTGTTTAGAGATGGCAATAAAAAAAGGAGAAAACAACAAGCTTAAATAAAACATAATTTTTATATAATGTTTGCAAAAACATACTTTTGCAAACTATTTTACTTTGATGATGCAGCATAATCCTGAGTGACAACATTAAATACGGAAAGAAATAATTACCAGGTTCACATTTGTGTGTACAATCACGATATGAATAATTTTATTTTCACAGTAACTATATATATATATATATATATATATATATATATATATATATATATATATATATATATATATATATATATATACACACACACACACACACACACACACACACACACACACACACACACCACTGTAGTAGCACCGTCTTCACGTGTGACACCTCTTTGTCAGTGCTCAGAAACGGTCTCTCAGAAGGCACGTGTATATAATGAAATAAATTTTCTTTTGCTGCTCATTACATTTCAATAGCTTAAAAATTACCTGTTTTTAAACCACAACATATAAAACCTTAGTGCCATGTAGCATAGCTATTTCTCGTGATCGTGTAAGCGCGATAGAGACGATAGTCGAAAATCTCTACAAGTTGAAGAATTTCAAAAATACAATTAAAGTTGCCTTAAAACTGTGCATGCATGTAACACATTATATAGGGGTGAGCGATTTAAAAAAAAAAAAAAAAACATATGTTTTTTTTGAAAGATCACACAATTCACGATTTTATCACAATTCTTTGTCATGTTGGTTTTATTATTTTGCAAGATGTCTGAGCATTACAGACAAACTTATTTCCCTATTATAAAAAGACAAAGCCTTTCAAGGTTTAAAAAAAAAAAAAAAAAACTCACTCAAATGTGGTTTTAAACCTGAATGAGCTTCTTTCTTCTACTGAAAATGAATGCTATTTTGAGAAACGTGGAAAACCAAACAGTTGCTGGTCCACAGTGACTTCCATAGTATTTTTTACTTCCATCAAATTCAATGTGGACCAGCAACTGTTTGGTTACCCACAGTCTTCAAAACATCGTCTTTTGTGTTCAGCACAAGAAATAAATTAATAAAGGTTCATTAAAATTCAATTATAGGGTGATCTATCCCTTGACAATAATGTATGCAGCACTCAGAAAAAGCACAGGTCAGACCAGTGCACGAATGAAACATTTAAAAGCACATGCAAATAATGTGGCGTTGTACAGTATATGATGGAGGCACCAAACTTGCAGCTGATAGAATATGCGCTGTAGCACGATACTACGATATTTCTTCAAAAGCAGATCATGGAGACATTTTTATCATCCACAATCAAAAAGAGTCATATCGCACACCCCTAATATTATATATGAGTCCCATTAAAGAAAATGTCTCTGAAATGGTTTTCAAAACTGTCCCGGAGCATCCCAGAACTGTCTCCCTCCAACTAACACACCCGATTAAACTCATCAGTTCACTAGTAGAGACATTAAGAACTGAAGTGGATCAGAAAAGGTAAAGAGATTTGAGAGAAAATACAATGCATGTCAGATCTGCGGCATGTTCAACAGCGGCAGCTCTTAAAAAAAAAGCAGCCAAAATAATAAAATCTTTGGATATTATGTCACTTTCCCTCACTGATAACATCTGAAGCACTGAAAAGTCTGTGTGCTCTCTCTGAGAAAATATTTTAATCTAAAGAGAACGTCAACAGTTATCACAATATCAAAAGGAAAACAAAATATATTACTGACCACACATGGGGTTATTTAAAGGTATTTTAATCATGATTTCTTTAGTGCCATGTGCTCTTAGCATTTATGCTAGCAAGTTGAGTTTCTGGCAAAAATAAAATGGTCAGTTCCACCGGATAATTCTGTTACTTTAAAACTGTTACTTAAAGGGGTCATAAGACGCGATTTCAAATGTTCACACAAAGAAAGAAGGCGTGGTTTCAGTAACCACAGTGTTGAAGTAGCCATGTCAGGGAGATGTGTGTGTAATCGGGGCGAAAGCAAAATCACTTTATCTGGCCTTTAGAAAGTAGATGCATTTAGGAATATTTAGGATTACTTACAACACAACAGCAATGCATTTTATGGACAACCGTTTCGTGAACTTAGGAGAGGAGGTCATTCTGACTTTGCTATGACAATTTGTAAGTATTTCATATTGAATGTTCAAATGCGGAATTTTGCATGTGTTTGAATCCACATCACAGTGGAGTCAGCTGTCTCAACCGTAGCTTGTGTACTGCAAACACGACGAGTGCTTGTAGTGTTCGGCCAATCACAATGCACTGGGTCAGTTGGCCAATCAGAGCAATTTTTTTTTTCAAACATTAAAGCATGTCAACATATTCTGTTACACCAAATACACAAAAAAAATATCTTTTAAAAAAGCATAATATGACCCCTTTAAAAAGGCACACTATGTAAGATGTTTTATTAAAATATCCAAGAGTACTTACATTATCACAAATGTTTCGAAGAATGTTTAAATCTAGAGAAATAATAAATTTTAACTAGTGACACAGACCGTGTCATTATGTCGCCTGCCAATGACGTTATAACCCCTCGATTTCCAGTTTTGTTATGTAGAAAACATATGGAAACCCCGAAGACGTTTTAATAGACCAGTGACGACCGCACAGAGTAGCATTATAATAGAACTTTCAAACGTATCTACTCTGATAAAACAGCTCAGTTTTTTTTCCCCAAATACGCCACCTGGAAGGAGCAGAAGCGGTCCACTGTGGCTTAATAAAAGCTCTGCTGCTCTCAAGCCGTGTGTCGCGCTCGTTCAGCAGACTCTATTTGCTTTGCCACCTTTCATTCTCACCCTGCTTCATTCTACTATGTTAATAAATCATGAGCTCATCCATGAACACGAGTCCCTTCGGACTGCATCAGTGCTTTTAAAGGGTCAACTGTGTTTATGAATTATTTTCACACAAAAAAAATGCAATACTATTGTTGTTTAAAACCTCAAACACAGATATATGATGCATCCTTATAATATTTCAATAATATTATTTTTGTTCCGGATATTGTATATAATACTTTTTCAGATTAAAAACCATTCGCTTCAAGTGGAAAATTCTGTGAAGTCATGGGTATTTTATTTTTCTTTATAAGGTATGCATAAGTGAAATATAATCTCAGTTACAAATGTTGGAATGTAAGGACCGTTTGTCTAATGCTAAAAGAAAGATTTTTCCTTTCATGATTCATTGTTATTTCTACACATTGCCTAATTTGTCCGTAACAGAGTTGACAAACAATACCATAAAGACATCTGTTTTTCATTAAAAGTAAAAAAAGGAAGTAATCTGTGCTTGGCAAGCACTGAATTATTAAAATATGTGATGTTTTCAATAAAATACTGGAAAGAATTTTTGTTAGTGAACTGGGTTTTTTTTCTTAACTTTATGAAATGCCATATGTATCTCCAATTACAGAATCACATCGAATGTAACAGAAAACGGTTTTAAGTCTTTTGTTTTACAGCATTCTGCTTCATAAGACTTGCTTAAAAGAACAATTTTTAAATATTCTTTTCATCTTTTAATATTTAAAGAAACTAAATTGAATATGCTAAATTACACATAAAATGATACTTTCTAAATTCAGCCTCAACACAATTTTGTTTAACCCTTTAACTACTCACTTGAAGAAATGTGTCAGGCCAAAATATTTTCTTAAACCTTCATCTAGTGATTGCTTTATTTTTAGCATCTGTTCTCCTTTCAATGTGGTTCAAAACACACAACCAACAAGGCAGTTTTCAGCTTTAAAACACTGTGAGATTCCATTATAATACGTCAGAAAATGAGCAAATCAGAGCTGGGACTAATTCCAATCTTTTTTTCCTACTTTTTAATCTATCAAACTATGATCCAAAAAGCAACTGAAAAAACAAGTTCATGAAGTGAGTTTGCAGTACCTCAGGAGCAAGGTACTCTGGGGTCCCACAGAATGTCTTCATGGTGGCCTCATTAGTAATGCCCTCTTTACACAGGCCAAAGTCTGTGATTTTAATGTGACCATCTATATCCAGCATCAGATTCTCCAGCTGCAGAGAGAAATACAATTGTAAGAGAATAAGGAAATAGCGTTTTGCCATTTGAAGTAAAAAAAAAAGGAACTCAGATTTCATGTCTGTGGTCTATGACACAATTTTCAAAGAGCAATTCAAACTATTTTTATAATAATTACATATCAAACATAAAGCATTGAGAACACAGAAAACCTTTAGGTCCCTGTAGACGACATCTTTAGAGTGCAGATATTCCAAAGCTGAAACTATTTCAGCCCCATAGAAGCGAGCTCTATCTTCCGTAAACACGCGATCTCGAGACAAGTGGAAGAACAGCTGGAAACACGTAAAAAGGAGACAAAACAGAATTTTAAAAAAGACAGAATGGTGTAGGCCTTTCTAGTTTGTTTTTGTAAGGAGTGACAGGATGTGACAAACCTCGCCTCCATTTGCGTACTCCATGACAAAACACAATCGATCTCGTGTCTGGAAGGCGTATTTTAGTGTCTGTTGAGAGATTGAAAAAAAAAATGTGAATTAACAAATCTAAAAGCAAGAGAATTGTGTAATAATAAAAAACCCTGACAGAAATGAACATACCGTAAGGAAGGGGTGCCGTGTGCTCTGCAACACTCTGCTTTCTGTGATTGTGTGTGCAACCTCGTCCTGAAATAGACCACAAAAAAGAAAAGAAAAAGAACCAACTGGTCATGACTCTCAAACTAATTATTCAGGAGCATTTTAAAGTTCTGATTCGTGTGTGCCGCCCACCTTAGCAATGATGACCTCTTTGCGTAGGATCTTCATGGCGTAGTACATGCCAGTAGCCTTTTCCCTCACTAGAATCACCTTTCCAAAAGTGCCTTTACCCAGCAGCTTTAAGTAGTCAAAGTCATTCATTGTCTAAAAATATGAAAAACAGATCTGCTCAGCCATTACATCTCAATATTAAAAAAGGCTTTTATAAATAAACCTAAAACTTTTTTACATTTTATATTTTTTTATTAATAGAGACTATAAATTTTAGTCACACAAACATCAACAACAAATATGGCGTTATTTTAATGACAAATGTGGAGAGCACATTTTTGTAGCGGGAATCCACATTAATATAATGCGCGAGTAACCTGACACTTGTGCTCAGATACAAACTGCTCTCGCCCGGAGAGAATGCGCGCACTTAAAACGTGTCTCTCCTTTCTCTCAAACTGTGTCCTGTGCACTAACAAATCTCTCTATGCTACAATAATGCGCTCTCGTCATTTGACATTAAAATAACGCCATAAACTAATTGTCACACACCGGTGAACTCCCAATTTAACTGCTTTGTGCAATATTACCAACAATTATGCCAAGTAATGGATATGGTACAGTGACTGTCAGCCTCAGTCCATTGATTACAGTAATATCTTGTTAAACAAATCCATCATTTAGAGGTTTTTACCGTATTTTCCGGACTATAAGTCGCACCTTTTTTCATAGTTTGGCTGGTCCTGCGACTTATAGTCAGGTGCGACATATTTATCAAAATGAATGAACTAAGAGACATGAACCAAGTTAAAACGTTACCGTCTACAGCCGCGAGAGGGCGCTCTATGCAGCTCACTGCTCCTGTAGCCTACACGGAGCAGAATAGAGCGCCCTCTCGCGGCTGTAGACGGTAATGTTTTCTGTTGGTTCTTGGTTCTAAATAAATGCGACTTATCTATGTTTTTTTTCATCATCATGACATATTTTTGGACTGATGCGACTTATACTCAGGTGCGACTTATAGTCCGAAAAATACGGTAATTTCAAACCGTTGCTTAAGATTAAAATACACTATCCATAATATTTCTTTCTCCAGTGAAAAAGGTTGTCTTGGCTGAATCAAGAGAGAAATATGCACAGATTAGGGATGTTCATTTCGGTTATTTTTCTTAACTGACAATCGATGCTCGTTAACTGATAATTAACTGTTAAACAACAAAATGATCTTAAATTAGATTTGAATTAAATTAGAACAAATAAATAGGTATATACAATAAATATATTTTAACTTAAATAATAAATGAAGAAAACGGAAAGAAAAACTGTGCAACAAGTAGCCTAGGATGCAGAGTCTCGGTTCATTTTTGTGCTGCGCGAAAGGAAACCAGACGGCAGAAAATGGCATCCTATTTTCCTTTAAGCTTATGTTACCAAAGCACAAAGATTTATTGTTATTGTGAATGTACACAGATAAAAGCAAACCTTTTACAATTCCGATTATCTTTATGACTATAAGGAGTAGTTGCTTCCACTGTTAAATGAAAAAAATTCAAGGGATTGTGCCGGCGTGGCTTGCACACACACAGTTAAGCATTGCTACCTTGACAGTGCAGCCGGTTCATTATCATAATAAAATACAGTCAATAAAACATATGGGGAAAAAAAACACACTGCAGACAACTGAGAAAGTTTCTTATACAGAAGTGAAGACTGTTACCCAAACATCCAAACACGTGGGGTTAAGGCACTTACGACTTTGGTGCGGGACTTTGCAATGGCAGCCTCCATTCCCTCCAGGCTGTTGTCTCCAGGGGAGCCAAAGTTGATGTCCATTGGCTCCTCCTCTTCCCGGGACTTGAGCCCATTGGCCACAGCCTGTATTGCACGTATCCACTCCTCTCTGCATTGACATCAAAATTAATTCATTAATCATTCATTAAATCCAAGGAAAACATAAAAACGTAATGCACATTATGGTTCCTCTTGTTATTTTCTATCATCTTGAGCTGATCACAGGTACATGATTACCATCCTTTGGAAGAATTGAGGTATTTAGTCACATAATGAAGTGTGATATTATGCAGCACCTACACAAACAAGCTGGGGATTATTTTCAGGTGCTGTGTAATATCACTGCACCCATGGTACAGCAGCAAAGTTTCTTATAGTTCCTAGTCATATCAGCCTAGAAAACAGCAACTTTTCATTTTCCGTCAGCCTTAGCACACGATGTGACTACAAAAGAGTCAAGTTTTAAATGGGAAAAATATCAAAACTCTTTGGTCGTTTTTGAGCGAAATGCTAACGGTCTAATCAGATTCAATGATCTACGCTAAGCTAAGCTAAAAGTGCTAATGGTAGACCTGGAGATCAGCTGAATGCATTCAAAAACGGTAAAACTCAACTGTTTAACTCTAGGGGAGTTAGCCTATTTTCAAAAAAAGTGTAGTGTTCCTTTAAGATTCAATTTAAGCAACAGGCAATGAGTAATAACCTGTTTTGGTTGGCAGAAATCTGGTTAATTCAACTTAATCTGCTTTTCCAGTAAATACCATTCAGTATCTGCTTCTTGAGATCTCTCTTCCACTCATTCATTCACAACGAGGACAATGATTCCAGCAGGACCCTCCATCTCATCTCCTCACCTTTCAGCGTTGCTTTCCACGTGGAAGGTCCGCTCAATAACAGTGGTCCACTGCAAGCAGCGGATGACAAAAGTGTTCGGCCGAGGTCTTTCAGTCTTCATCAGCTGACACTCTGTCAAGGATATTAAAGTTTTGAAAAGCTGTATTTTGGATTTAAATTTGTTGTACACAACTTCAGGTGCTTAGATGGGAAACGTGATCCTTAAAATCACAAAAAGAGCAAAAACAATTAGAAATTCATTGTTAGCAGATATAAATCAATGTATAAGAACAAACAAACAAAACAAAAAAAACATTGATACGGTCCAATTTTCTATTTGGTACAGTAAGCTTAATCATGCATCGCTTGCCTAAGTTTCTGTTAATAATAATTGGTAAGTAATGAAAAAAACCACCGCTCAAAAACTAAACTACCTTAAGGAAACACATATTTTAGAACACTAAACACAATCTGGTGTGTGGGGAGAGGGGCAGTAAAGTGTGGCAGACCTGCAACAGAGAAGTTATTGAGAGGGGGCTGATTGTGGTCTGAAGTCTCTGGCTTCTCCTTGTACCCAATGAAAGAGCCATCACTCTTTAGGATGAAATATCGGGGCCTCCAAGTCTTAATGTATTCACCTGCAGACAGAAGGAGGAAGAGATATAAGGAAGTAGATGGCAGAAGGTAGAAAGTAGGGAAAAAACAAAAAGGCAGAGACAAGGAAGACAACACCTCTGTTTACAATCCAAAAATATGATATGGACTGTAATAAAGATTGAGTGTGTTTTTCTTACCTCTCTTGTGGAGCCAGCCCTCTCTGACGATGCTGATCTCGTTCATGCTGGGTTAGGGGTGTGCGGGGCGTAGGGCAGGGTGGCAGGGAGGTTGGGGAAGGGGGAGTGTTGAGTCTCGGGTCAGGCAGACACGTTCAGTACCAGAGCCAGACTCACCTGGGATCATGCAAATAAACCAATGTTAAGCAGACTTTCTGTTACTCGTTTTAAGCAAACAGTGTTTATGAACAAAACATTAGACCCACTACTGACTTTCAATGTATGGCAAAAAAAAGCATTTTCATAGTCTTCATCTTTTTAGTGTTCCACAAACTAAAGTAAAGAGGATGAATAAATGACAGAATACTCATTTTCGGGTGAATGAGTCCTTTAGTAACAGCATTTTGCATTTGAATTTATTAGTATCAATACTGTATCTAACATCTGAACTCAACAACTGAAAGATTCAGCACAAACGTCACCTGACTAAAGCTGCAGGAATGCCACCCGTTTAGAAATGTTTGCAATGTAAACTTGACATAAATGCAGGATTCAGCACTCCGCAACAGATAAGCCTCAATTTAACATTTAACAGATGAGGGACAGCTCATTTGTTATCATCTTCCTGAATAAATCAAAGTCCCATGTGCGTTCCAGTATCGAGATCTAACTGGGGGCAGGAGGAAAGCAATGAATGAACCGCTCATGAAAAAGAGGTGAGTGCAAGACGTACTGTGGAAAATTTCAGTGCCATTATACACCGCATCAATGAATCTAGTGCTGAGTCATTATTCACAAACAGATATCTTTATATGTGGGATAAAAGTGCTGATGAAGGATCAGGGTCTCGATCCGGGTGGATGTTAATGGATATAATCCATGTTCTTTTTTTTTTGTCCATCTTTAATAAGATGTCATCTATGTGCAGTCTATGAGTGGACAACTGATCACCTTTTATAATCAAATGGATTTCTAAATATTAATCTCATATGTGTCATGACATTCGGAAAGCACAACCAATCCAAAAAGACAAGACAGATACATCACCACATTATCTTTTAAAGATGCCTCATTCTTTAAAGAATCATTTATTGTATCTACATTCAAAACCAAAATATGAGAATATTTGATATAAGATTATATTCTTCATGTGCTTAACATTATTAAATGCATCACCCTAATGTTGATGGGGATTATGCTTATACTGTATTTGTTCTAAAACCATTTACGTCGATTGATTAGCATGTGTTTAGACTGCCATCGGTTACAAAAAGGAACAAATACAAATGTTCTTCTTTTTGTTCCTGTGGAACTTAATTTGAATTCACAAACATGTTTAATTCATACGTTGTTGTGCATCGATATATAAAATGTGTGCCAAAAAAAATGTATAATGAAAATAACCATGAAACCTACATTCCCTGTCTTTATTTCCAAAGCTTTTACTCTCATAATCTATATAATATACTGTAAATGGCGGGGTTTTAAAAACAACCCACGTGCAGAGAATAACACAAAGTTAATGAACATGGGACAAGGATGAGCTTATTTTACCGCAAAGTGTTTTTAGACCATTTTTGACAGGAAATGAGAGAGCTCTGTTCTATCACCATGGAGATGCCAATTAGACTGCAGTAAAGCCAATCTGAATCACAGGTGAATGTGCCACTTTGTACGGCGAACAGGACGAGACACCTGCTGTTTTCAGAGGCGACATTAGAAAGCACAAGCTTTTACAGCAAAAAACAATGCTTGATAACTGGAGGACAGAATGTTCACCCACCTGAAGAAAATCTGAGCATAGTTTGTACATGTATAAGATGATGTTGTGGGTCGTTGCAAAGGCATTTCTGGGAATTTATTAAGCATTGCAACTCATTATAAATATAATATTAATACAAAATATCTATATATTGATATAACTTTTAAAAAAATACTTAAAGAGTTAAAAACTAGTTACAAGATACAAGTTTAGTTATCACTTGCAACATGCCCACAAGGCTATCAGCTCCAACAACCCTTATTTTCTCTCTTTTTTGTTAATAATTGAAGTCATTGGGCTCCAGTGTTGTTTTCCACCCCTTTACACACTTCCATTGTATGGTCGAAAAGTAGCCGAAGCTTTTTCACAATATATTCTTTTGTGTAACGCAAAAGTAAGTCTATACAGGTTCGGAACAACATGAGGGACAAAACTATCAAAATATTCTTTTTAATCTGTTGACCATTCAATTATATCTGTCAGTGTATAGTATAATCCAGATACATTCTAAAATAAATAAATAAATACTAAGCTTAAAATTTTATTAATTTCATCCAAGAAGAAAATACCAGCTTGTCACAGAATATTTCAACTTTTATTGTTGTTGCTGTTGTGACCGAGAAAAGGTCTTAAGATTTTTGTTTGTTCATTTTTGGCCAAGTCCAAAAAGCCCAGTTTCAGCTTGATTTTATTTTCTGGTGCCTTGATATGGCTCGGGTCCTTTCTTTAGTCTTAATCTGTGGGATTTTCTGATCATTGATCTCTTAATAAATATCCTTAATAAAAACACGATTTGAAGTAGCATCTTTCAAATATGTAGTACAAACAGTGCTGGATAAAAAGCATGTGATGGTTTCATGTTCAGCGTATCACTAGACCTATACATTAGTAATAGAGATTCTTGCTTTTGAAAACAGCACTTTTTTTTTTGTTTGTTTGTTGCGAGTATAATATCGGTCTGTGCCAGAGGAGTTTCCTGGCATAGCAGTGCCTCTGGCACAGTTCTGGCATGCTGTCCCATCACCATGGGCACAACACTGGATTATCCCTGCAAAATAAAATCCCCACCTTGTGACGCCCCTGCTAGTCCATTACACAACTGCTTAACACATGCACTGGAATTAAAAACACGATGACCATCTGACTCAACGCTGGCATATATACATGTATCTAGCGTGCATGTATCAATCGGTCAGTGGTATGCCTGTTCCTCTTTTTCATAAACAACTCTCTCACACACACACACACACACACACACACACACACACACGCACTTTGAAGTCCACAGTAGAAAGACAAACAAGAGCGGTGACCATTTCAGCAAACTAATGATTGCACGCTTTCTGTACCAAGTGGATAATTCCAGACATAGATGTCCTAAATCTGACCCCTCTCAACCTCAATAACCTTCAGGCCTCATGCACAAACCTGACAGATGCATGATTCAATATCTGTCAAACATCTGACTACTTCAACCTTCAATAAAGTTTCCATATTTTAAACATGCCTGCAGAATTGCAATGAAATCCACGTGGAGCTCTATTATTGAAATCAAAGGCAAAAAGCCATCAGTTTGATCGATAAGCATGTACAATTTTTTCACACTATAGATCAATCATGCCTGTTTTCAGAGTGTAAAGGGCCTGATCGACAATATACTCTCACTTCCACTCATTTAACTTAACACATCTCCGTCAAGACACAATGATGCACTTACAATGGATCAGCAAGCAAGGACCCCTCGGGAGAGACCAGCAGAAGCGCCAAATGGGTTGAAATTAATCTATAAGCGTACTTGTATTTAATAAACTAATTTATAAAGAAAAACGAAGTGACAAACATGCGTTACGACGGGAGATGCAGTTTATATGTAACGTACGGTAAACCTGAAATATATATTGATAAACAGGTTTTTGGGGAATGTATCCCAAAGCGCAACAAAACATAACATTTAAGTGCACTTTAAATACAGAGACTCGGGCTAGGCTAAACATCACGCTAGCCAACAATCATCGATGCACGTTTTAGTCCCTTACCTCCACTTTTATTCTCCTGCGATGTGTTGGTTGACTGAAATGTAATAATCCTCAAAAGCCCATGCAAGTGGAGTGAAACAAGGGTGTTCAGAGACGTGAAATATGCGTTTATTCTTCTCGCGAGCTGCTGTGTATTGAACTCTGCCAATGACCACTCAGCTTCCCCAGAAATAACAACACCCAACCGCCCGAATTTCCTCACAAAACACCCCTCAGTGGCCCGAAACTCGAACCCGGTCGCCCAAACTCATCCCACTACGCTTATTTGACGCGTTTAATGCCTTGGAAAAGCTCGCCGTGGCCGTCCCGTAGGTCTATGAGCGATGTTACGGTAGTGGTGGTATTGCGGATAGGCCTCCGTCTAGCGACTCGACGAGAACACAAACAGGAAATGACCTCAGCTCACGCTCGGCCTCGCCGCGACGTCACGGGCAACGTCCGAGTCTTTTTTTTTGTGTTGCTGTTTTTCATTTATGTAATGCTAGCGAGGTTATGAATTTATAATAAATTCATACATGTCCGGATTGTTTCGTCGGTTGCTATTTCAATATTGTAACCATAGACTGTAGTAAAGCATAGAAGCTCCCTCTACTGGTTATCTGCCACAGTTCCTGTGCAGCGTTTATTTTCAAAAGTTAAAAGCTAGAAGTTAAAATAATATTTGCATACTCCAATGTGAGCATTTTTTCTGGTTGTTTTTATAAATATTCTTAAAAATAATCAAAAAGCTCTATGGTACTGCATTTCTTTGCTGCTATTTTCTGAAGTGCATTGGAGTACCAATTAATTATCATTGTGTGTGTGTGTGTGTGTGTGTGTGTGTGTGTGTGTGTGTGTGTGTGTGTGTGTGTGTGTGTGTGTGTGTACACTAGCATTTGAAGTGGGTCAAAACCTTTCATCAAAGTTGTCCTAACACCAAAATGTGTTCTTGTCTTAGGACAGCTTTGATTAACTTTTTTGATCCACTTAAAATGTTGAACTACTTGTATATTATATGAATATTATATGGTACCATGGTTATCATCTGATACCATTATTGTTCCTTGGTATCACCCCATTATTTTTGTGAGGGGTAATTAAATATCACAACCGATATGTGTTAAACAGAATATACAAGTAAGAATATAATATAAATCAATAAAAAAAATCAAGTAATGCAAGTTTCATCATTAGATGGTGACGAGACTGACCTTATGAGTGGGTCATTTAATCTCTTATTCAACTAATTCATTAGTTCAGAACCAAAATAAAAGGTATTCCTTGAGTCAAAATATAGTAGGGGAAAAACAGTAAAGAGATAGTAGGGATAGGGATAGGGGTAGGGATATCATTAAAAAAGTATGCTAAGATTACCTACTATACTGCAGCAAAGCAAACTGTTCACGTCATGATAATGACACCATCTGTGTTTTGATTTCATTCATACTACATAGATAATACTATATATATATATATATATATATATATATATATATATATATATATATATATATATATATATATATATATATATAGTACAGACCAAAAGTTTAGACACACCTTCTCATTCAAAGAGTTTTCTTTATTTTCATGACTATGAAAATTGTAGAGTCACACTGAAGGCATCAAGGGCTAGTTGACCAAGAAGGAGAGTGATGGGGTGCTGTCACACAGTCACCGGACCTGAACCCAATGGAGATGGTTTAGGGGGGAGCTGGACCGCAGACAGAAGGCAAAAGGGCCAACAAGTGCTAAGCATCTCTCGGGGAACTCCTTCAAGACTGTTGGAAGACCATTTCAGGTGACTACCTCTTGAAGCTCATCAAGAGAATGCCAAGAGTGTGCAAAGCAGTAATCAAAGCAAAAGGTGGCTACTTTGAAGAACCTAGAATATGACAGATTTTCAGTTGCTTCACACTTTTTTGTTATGTATATAATTCCACATGTGTTAATTCATAGTTTTAATGCCTTCAGTGTGAATCTACAATTTTCATAGTCATGAAAATAAAGAAAACACTTTGAATGAGAAGGTGTGTTCAAACTTTTTGTCTGTACTGTGAATATATATATATATATATATATATATATATATATATATATATATATATATATATAAATATATATATATATATATATATATACATACATACATACATACACACACAGACACACACTCATACACACATCATTTTTCATGGTTGCAAATGAAATTCTTTAAAAGAAACACCATATGCAATTTGGTCTTAACGAAGAGTGATTCGTTGATTTCGCTTATTTGTTCCAAAAACACTGATTCATTCACAAACTTATTTGGGAAACCCTGCGTTTCATGAACAAACATTAATAAGCATGAAAACAACACCATCACATGCCCAAAGTCTTTCAAGTTTGAAAGATGTTAGTCCAACTTCGAATAAACGGTTACTCCGGGTCAGTTTGGATATGATTAAGACATAGTGTTTCACAGCTATACATCACCAGTGTTTTATTAACTTGCGTGATTGTTTGTTTCATACATGACAATTGCTCGAGAGGAGGTTCGTTATTTTACATTTTAAAAGAAAATAAAAATAGGAAGAATTAGGAAGAATCAATTAATTATGAATGATTTACTGCCAGGGTGTGAATAAAAAAGTAACTTTAATCTTATTATGAGCATTATTATTATAAAATGTATGTAAATATACTCTAATTACAAGCAGGCTACTTGATTTTTGGAATCTGATTATGTAATCCAGATTACCTGTAATCAGTTACTACCCAGCACTGACTATAGCAGCTATAATTATGCAATGACAGGTAAAATTTTATCTTAAATTTTGTTTATTGAACTGGTCTATTAAAGCAACTTCATGGCAATCGGACTCTTTGTACCGAATGATTAACACGATACTTATTTGTGCTTCTTTTTATGGCCGTGTTTATTTCCATGTGACGGGGCCCGTGGCAAGTGAAAAATATGCGTGACAAAGAAAACTATTTCTAAAGAACAGATATTATCAGAAGAATTGCCACATTTGTGTATTGCTTTTGCACTCCGCTTGGTCTGTTGTTGAGGTTATTCTAATCCTCTATTCTGAAACCAAATGTGTTTATCAGGGTTGGCTACTAAGCGCAGAGTGAGATAGTAGCAGTTGTTGACAACTCTACTTGGGTCCATTCATAACAGGAAACAACAGCTCATTATCCTTCTGCTGCTGCTCTCAGCCACGGCTAAATAAACATTTATATAGTCAAAGAAATTGTTTCCTGGATTTCATTGCAAGGCTGTTTTTATTATGCCCAGTATGTGTGGATGACAATACATGTGCTGCAAACATGTTTCCATTGCTCAAGAGTAAGTTCTAGTTTTGTAATCCTATATATACTCGACTGCATTGAAATAATGCTGGTTTCACTTCAGTATTTCTCATCCTATGTAACAATGCTAGGTTACCTGTATTGTCATATCCACTTTCGTATCTGAACCAACAGTTAAATGAACAGAATAAAATGTAATGAATGGGCCAAATGTGTTTGTGGCAAGGCCATGAAATATGTTTCTTGTATATGTAGTTGTACGATGATAAAAAAAAAGGCAGACACAAGTGCAGTAGAAGAAGCAGCTGTATTTGACTATAAAAGCATCTAATCCAGTGTCTCTACGCAATTTTTATTCATATATTTCAGTGTAAAAAGCCTATATTCTATAGAAAAAAAAGGAACAGAAGTTTAACAGAAATCCGAAAATAATTTCTCAAAAGAAAACATAATAATCACAATAAGTCCCCATTCACCGATCATTTTCATTAAAATAGAAACGTTATCTCAAGTTGTCTATCTTTTTTCCCTCAAAACAAATATATATACCTTATTTATATATTTATATTTATATGTATTTTCCAAGGCAGTTTGGCATGGCCGACAGACAAAAATGATCATGGCCATATTATTTCATACCTCAACACAAAGTTTAAAAACATCTCAAATGAGGGCTGAAGCTATGACAACAGTTGTTTCGCACCACCAGATAGTGGCGGTCAGGTGACCACGTACAAGATGGCACTGATAAAGAGAGGCAAGTGCAGCCATACGTCCATGAACAAAAACACGCACCCCCACACATGAAACACAAAGCTCTG
>NC_068391.1:25077768-25105381 GCF_023724105.1 Carassius gibelio
AAATCAAATGGGAGACTTTTCATACGTGCTCTAGTCAAATGAGCAAAGAACTGGTTCAGATGATGAGGCGGTGTCAGTAGAACAACAGGGAACTGCTGTCAGATGAGATGTCAGGTCATGTCAGTAAAAATGAATTTCCCTGTCCTGTCAGTCATTCTACTGCGCTCGTAGCATGTGCTCTGCAACTGCACACACAGAGGTGGTGGCATGCACTGAAGCCTGTATCATTCCAGATTAAAGCACAAACGAAACTACAAGCATGCATTGTCGTTATGTCATCTAAAATACGATCCATGTCAGATCCGCGTCATGTTCAGAGGTAGCATCTCCTAAAATAATATCAGCCAAAAAACCTAATAACCCGGCAGCTGTGATGTCTGTTCAAAGAACAAAATAAAGTTGTGGTATTGGTATCAGTGATGCTTACCTTCACTCATAAAAAAAAGATGCCACTAAACAAATATTTAAAATATTCTCTGTTTCGAAGTTAATTTGAAGATTGCTTGTGAAATAAATTGCAATATAAAATATAGATTTGAAAACTAATGTTTGGTGGGATTCATTGCAATTAAAGTTCAGATAATAATGTGCGATTTTTTTAGTTTTTTTCCCTTCATTTTTTTAATTGACAGCACTAAAAGAAATACAAAACAAGTAATACTAGTTTTATGGTGTTACTGTTTTATAGAAAACAAACCTATACGTAATTAACATTTTCTCCTATTATAAAGTGAAAAACAAAAGCATAGGGTTTAGAACAAAATTAGGGTAAGTAAATTAGATCTAAACTCATTTTTAGGTGAACTACTGAGCTTATAGCTACAACAAAATTAAACTGCTCAGGAGCTCAAGGTAAGTGAGGCTCCCTCTCAGACACTCACTGACAGCTTGCCCTGCTCTGCTGCATGGGTGGATTCTTTCTGTTTGGGGCCTGCTGCGCCCCTGGACTGCTTGTGAATGGCTTCTTCCTGCTGCTCCTGTAGCTGTGTGAGTGAACATACATACTCTGGGCTGGACTCAAATTCTCTCTCTGTCTCCCCTTCACTTCCATATGTCTTCTGAGACGCTTGCTGATCTCGCTGTGCTACCCTCACTGATCTTAGACAAAAGAAACACCTGCCTCAAATTCACATAAAAGACTTCAACAGCTGAAAATGACAAAGTTACAGGTTCACACCAAGTTAAATACCAGTATGCAACATGCAAGTTTCCATTAAAAAACAATTCCCATTGATGCAAATTAAATGCAAATGTGTCATTCTATGAAAAAGATTTGCATACAATGAAATGCATACAAGAATAAATGAAATGGATACAATAATAAATGAAATGCATACAAGAATAAATGAAATGGATACAATAATAAATTAAATGCATTCTGGCCATTGATGTGCTCAATGAAAAATTTGCTTGATAAATAGGAGTGGGTTTATAATATTCAAGTTCTTCTCCGTCCATGCCAATTCACACAGATTAATACAAATAAACTATTATTTACTTGATAATAAATTGTAAACCACCATAAACATTACTCTCCTTGAATGGAAAAATTAGGGGAAAAAAATATCATGAAACAGTAGAACACCATTTGAAATTTTGGGGTTGGTTGGACTTATGTTATAAGGGGTCATATGATGTTGCTAAAAAGAATATTATTTTGTGTATTTAGTGTAATGAAATTTATGCGGTAAAAAAAAACCCACATTATTTTCCACATACTGTACATTATTGTTTTTACTCTATGCCCCGCCTTCTGAAACGTATCGATTTTTACAAGGCTCATCGTTCTGAAAAGCAAGGTGTGCTCTGATTGGCCAGCTATCCAGTGTGTTGTGATTGGCCGAATACCTCAAGCTTATGACAAATCTTATGACCCTCGTCATACTGTGATGCCCTGTCCGAGCCGGAGCAACAAGACATTCCAATAAAACATTAAATCCAATTATAAACGTGATATAAACATGATTTCTAAGAAGTAGTTTCGCTGTCTCAATGAAACGCACAGCGCAGTGACAACAATACTACAAGGAGAATAAAAGGTACCCCTTCTTTCTTTGTGTGAACATCTGGGCGGCGTTATGCAAATCTTCTCACATAGTGATGTCGAGATGTGGGGGTGTGTTAGAACAAAATGTTTTAGGGGGGTGTGGACGAGTCTTAACTTTTATCTCTGTGGATTTGAGACTTTAGTCTTTGCATCTTTACAGATCTTCTCTATACACCAAGAGCTTGTTATACTCCAAAGAGAAAGGAAGAATTAAAATCGCATCACATGACCCATTTAAAAGAATCCTCTAAGACTGCATTTATTTATACTCAAAATAGGGGTGGGCGATAAGGATTTTTTTTTTTTTTTTTTTTAAATCGCAATTTTATCACAATTCTGTGTCATGTTGGTTTTACTATTTTATTGTCTGAGCATTACATCCAAACTTAATTTCCCTATTATAAAGACAAAGCCTTTCAAGGCAACAAAAAAAGAATGGCAGATATTTAGGCCAAAGAGGGTGAAGATAAAAAAAATATTTTTTCTTATTTTTTAATAATTCTGTCAGCTGCCTGTCAATTCTGTCAGTGTTTTAGATTTATACCACTATTTACTCACTCAAAAGTGGTTTTAAACCTGAATGAGTTTCTTTCTTCTTCTGAACATAATTGCTATTTTGAGTATTTTTGATAATCTTCAAATTCAGTGTGGACCAGCAACTGTTTGGTTACCTACATTGTTTAAAATATCTTCTTTTGTGTACAGCACAAGAAAGAAATTAATACAGGCTTTGGACAACTTGACAGTGAGTAAATAATGACAGAAATGAAATTTTAGGGTGATCTATCCCTTGAGAGTAATGACAGTAGGCTGCATGTTTAATAGGCCTACTGTCCCTTTAAGACCTGCACACATCTAAAATACAGGCATGTATAAGTTTTTCTCTCAACTGTTTACTTTCATTTAAGACATAACCAAATGAGTCTACATGTAAACCTGGTGTGTTTTGACAGTATTAGCACAAAAGATAACTTAGTTCAATAATCAGGCACTGTATGACAGGCTTTAGCACACACACGCTTCGGGTGTATGCAGCACTTAGAAAAAGCACAGGTCAGACCAGTGCGCAAATTAAACATTTAAAAGCGCATGCAAATAATAAGAGAGTAACTCTACTGCTGTGAATGCATGTGGTGTTGTACAGTATATGACAGAGGTGCCAGAACTGCAGCTGATAGAGTGTGCGCTTTACAATGATACTACGATATTTCTTCAAAAGCAGATCGTGGAGACATTTTTATAGGCCACGATCAAAAATCGTCATATCGCACACCCCTAATTCAAAACATAGTAAAACTATAAAAATGTAAAATATTTAAATGTACAATTTTTTTTATTCATTCAGAAGCAAATAAATAAATATAATAAATTCGTCTTTTGTTTAAAATAATCTTAAAAATAAATAATTTGTGTAAAATTACACTTTTTCAGTTCAAAACAACAGCATTCATTTAAAATGATTTAAAGAGAGCCCAGACTTTTGAATGGTTGTGTATAACAAAGCAAAGTTAAAATATATATTGCAGTATATGATAATTAAAAAAAATATATAATAATACTTTGTTATATAATAAAAATTACGCTAATTAACTATAATTATATACTTCTAATAAACAATTGTTCTGGGTATGGCTGGAAAAAAGAAATCAAGGCCACACTTTCCATTTTATAGCACATCACTCCTCTACCTCTGCCACCAAAGCTGTTATTGTTTGCACTCTTGGTACCAAATTCATCAACATCACCCAACAAATGCAAGCCTACTGTTAACTTGGATAGTCTAGTGCCAAATTTATTTCCAATAAAACTACAATTGATTTATATAATACTATGCATACAATACAAAAAAAGTGATTAAGTTGCACTCAGTTACCTTTGCAGGTCAATCTGTCTCTGTGGGGCCACTCTTTTCGGCTCGGTTTCTTTCTGCTGTTTTGGTGTCTTGACACTGATTGAATCAGCTGAGGCTGCGGTGGCAGGATCCTGGGCAGGTGCTGCTCTCTTCCGGCCCCGTCCGGCCCCTCCTCCTGTGGTAGCTCCAGCATCTTTCTCTGGTGTGGCAACACCCGCAGCATTTTTAGGGGGTCGACCGCGTCGTGGTTTACTGGCAGGGGGCTGTGACCCTGCTGAGGTGTTTGAAGACAAGCTGTTCTCTGTGCCGTCACTCGCAGGAGCAGCACGCTTCTTCCCACTGGGCTGAGCAGTCTCCTCCTAAAAGAAAGTAAAAAAAAAAATTTTTTTAGGGATGATAGAAGTGTGAACGTGTAGCATTTTCAGCAGGGCTTAAAAAAAAAAAAAATCTGTTCATTCCAAGCAGAATCAGTATTTAAAGTTTCTGTTTATGCATTCCTTCTGTATTATTACCATTCCGTTTTGAGCAGAAAAAAAAAACAATACCAGTTAATGTTTCATTTGCCAATAAAACTACTGCTACTAAGTACAGAGCTTTCTTCACTCAAAAAAAAAAAAGTGCTTCTAGTCATTCAACACAGCATCATCTTTTATAGCAAAATTTTAGCCAAATGTATTAAATTAAAGCAAAACCGGTCAATGCCATTTCCAATATTGCCTTTCATTCAGTGTGTAATGTATTTGTATGTGAATGTGAACAATCTGCAAATGTTGTAAAGCTGAAAGTGCACGTAAAGTTATTGTCTCCTAAAATAATCAACTCTGTACAGCTGAAACAAGTCTTTAGTAGTTTAAATCGCACTTTCGGTAACACATTTGCATAAGGCGTGCCTATGTTCAACATTGGTTGGCTGCGAACAACTTGACCCCGCCCACAAGCACACATCATTCTAATGACGACGACTTCTCTAACGTCAATGAGTTCAACGCGGGATTCACAAAACGCTTGCTGTTGAAAGATGGATCAGTATCCTGTTTATTTGGACCAGCTGCTCCACTGAATCACAACCTGTTAGAATAATAGATGTTTAAATTTTCTATAGAATGTTCAAAATACGGAACTATTAAAACAGGCATATCGTTTCCGACATGCTGGTTTATTTTTTCAAGATTTAAAAATGTTTGATGCATGGATAAAAAAAAAAAAATAGTATAAAATAAGTAAATTGATAAATTGATTAAAAAAAGTAGTAACGTAGGCAGTATGATGCATTTTATTATAACATTCAGAAATAACATAGGCTAAAATACCGGTAAATAAAGCAAAATATGTTTTATTATAATATATTTTATATATTATAAAGTTTTATTTTGTTAAACACAGCTACAGGCTAATCCTAGTTGCCTTCTCTCCACAACAAATCCTCTAAAGCTAATAGTTAAGAACTTCAAGATAATTAAACTAATTAATTTAACGAGAAACCGAAGCCTACCTCTTTCATTTCTCACAAATCCAAATGTTTCAATATTCGCAGCATATCAGGATGCAAAAATATTATTATGTAAACTATAGGTTTTGTACTTCACTCACATTAGCAACATTACATCATCCTCCTGACAGGCTATAACCATAGATAAGTATAGGTAGATTCCCTATAAACGGCTGTTTCTATGGGCGGCTATATGCAAGCCATCCACCATACTGGAATCCTCAAAGCAGGTTTGTGAACATTGGAGAGCAGACTGCCTGTATGTCTGCAACCCTAGATGATGTGGTGAAGGTGATGTGACCTTGTGTGAATCCATCTACACTATCTTGGTTATTTTCAGGGGAAATGCCTATACAGCTGAGCACAAGCGTTTCACTTGCTGGATACATCACCATCACATTTGCAATGGCCGTACTTTTTGAATTTGTGACTGGTTGATTGCAAAATTAAAATACTAAGCAGAACAATAAAATAATGTTATTAACTGGTTTATAGCCATTTCAAAAAGGCATTTCAGTTCATTTTATTTGGTTTCTGTTTATGCTCCTGTCAAAGTTTTGTAGATTTGAGGCTATTGTTATCTTTCTTTGAACAGGATAAGAGCCCTGGTTTTTGATGTTCACATGAGATATAACTCACCTTCTTTACAACTCCTGCTTTTGTGATAACAGGGTTCTCTTCATTCTCCCTCGCCCCTGTTTCTGAGGCCTCAGAACTCATATCCCTTTGTGATAGAAAAAAGCAAATTGTAAACTATTGATAAAGAACCTCTTGCAGTATAGATTAATCAACACTGGTTAAATGGCACATCACAATGAATGAAAAAGTGAATTCTGATAAGCACAAACCTGCTCTTATTTGTTGCAGGTGAGCTGGGTTGAGAGTTGGTGCTTGCGTTGCTTACGGTGTCAGAGGTGGGGGTTTTAATGTACGGTCGGCGAGCTGTTACTGTTAAAGGTTTGTTCACTGCCCCCAGCACACCTGTCTGCTTTGGTGGTTGCTTTGGTGGAAATATATGAACAAGTATGTGTAATGGAACACATTCAAAGCATTCATTTGTTAATTACTGGTTAACTGCATCTTTTCAACAAAAAGAATGTTGATATGTCATCGATCCTTGTGTGTAAAACTCCCGACTACTTTGAACACATTCAACTTTTTTGTTTATAATGTTCTCATCTTTTAATGTAATGAAAAAAATTTAAAAACTTATTATTGTTCATAAGTTTGGGGTTGTTAAGATCTCACTCTCATGCTTACCATGGCTATTTAATAAAAATATGATAAAGAACAATAATACTGTGAAATATTGCAAATCAAAATAACGGAATGTAATTCTTTCCTGGCAAAGCTGGATTTTCAGTGTCACATGATCCTTTAGAAATTATTTTAAAATGCCAATTTGATCCTCAAGAAACATCTATTAAAAAATAAAATATTATTTTATTATTATTTTTTTATATTTCTATTTGTATTAAATTAATCAAAAGTGTCAGTAATGGTTTTTATATTGTTATAAAGGAAAATAAATTAAGGGTTCAAATAAATACTGTTCTTACTGACCCAAAACTTTTGAACAATAGTGTCCATTTTTGTGTTTATTTTTAAAAATAAATTTTTATATTTATTTGGAACTGGCTTTCTATTAGAAACTGTACAACCTTTAATTTGCATTAACTATAGAGTGCCTAAATTGTTATAATCTTTCAAACTTACTGTACTCAACACTTCCATAAATTCATCAGGGTCTTACTCACATACAGTAGCAGATGTGGCAAAACCTACCTGGATTTTTCCTGTCTGCAGAACTATTTTGGCTTCTGGTGACAAATATTCCTTATCATTGATAAAATCCTGTATAGAGGGGCAGACAGAATGAGTTTCATAGTAAGGTCACATGTAAAGTGTCACTGCAGATAGAGTGGTTGTTACCTTATCAGGTGGGGTAAAGAACTTGCAAGGCAGCACAGGATCTTTTGGGGAGTCCAGATGACATGAAGTGCTCTTGTTCGCGATCACAAATAACGCCACATCACACACAATGTAAAGTTTCTGTAAATACATGAGAACAAGAGTAAAAAACACTGGGATTCAGAAATATACACAAACATTATGCAGGAGAGGTTAATGGTGACGGACCTCATTTGCTTTTGGGTCATCTGGGGCCTGAGCATCTTTTGTTTGTTTGATGTTCTCTACCATCTTCCTCAGGAATGAGTGACTGTTATTCTCATTCTTTGTCATCAACACCTCCAGCATGAACCACAAGCATCTGAAACAAAATCTCACCTGAATTAGTCTGAATTCAATGTAAAACATACATCCTATGAGAACATTAGTGTCTGTGTCAACTCACTATGAGCAGAAATAAAAAGAGAAGTGCAGTGCAAAAGTGTCTGAACATGTTTGAAACTCATACTCTTTGACGTCTCTGAGCTGCTCCAAATCCTGTGGTTTGGTAAGGTCTGGATCATGAGCTAGAAGATGGATCATGTATGGCACCACATATTCAGGAAGCAGAGACAGCAGCTTTTCTGAAAATCAAACACACAGGATATTTAGGTCTTCAAGCAATACCTCAGTATGGCATGTGTGATAACAAAAACCAGAAACTGTACCTACCATGGGCCATGGGGTTCTGTTTGATGTACTCTCTGCGGACACTGATGTTCTTGAGCAGGCACTGTCGGGCGTGAGCACGGCGCTCTTTCACTGGATCTTTAGCACACAATGCAAACACAGCCATGTACTCCAGTGGCAACAACAGCTTCACCAGAGCAACATGCAACTTCTGAGCAAAGATCTGACGCACCTGATAACACTCATCCTATAGGGGAAACATGAAAATATGTGACGTTATGGCTAATATTTGCTTTTGTAACATGTTCTTATATATCCCGTTATTTGATTGTTACAAAACAGTGTTAATAAGCAGTTTTTTTTGCCCCTGTGCATCGAATAGTTTTATACATAATGACTTGGTAGAACAAAATACATTTGGATTTATATATTTGCCAACTGCAAGTATATTTAAGGGGTGCAATTTATATTTACATTGCATTAAAGCAACTCAAGACCTTGGCATGATCATCTACAATCCTTAGAGATACACTATAGAGCAGGTTAAATAAGTATTGTTTGTTTGTTAAGTTTTTTATGCCATGTTAGCATCATGGCTATTTACATGGCAAAAAGGTTCAGTATCATCCATAAAATGTACATTATATAAACACCCTTTCAACTTAAGATAGAAAATCTACAATACATTCAGGTGGTACATAAAGTGAGCATTAGATGACAGAAAAGTTCATCTTTAAACACTTAAATGTAATACTTAGCAAATCTATGAATTTTCCTTTTTCATACTACACACACAAGCTTGTTATTCCTAAATTCATTAGCATCACATAAATGACTTTTAGTTTAAAGGTTTCAGTTTTATTTAGACAAAACAGTACAGAATTTTAAAGCCAGCCATGATCTAAAATAAATAGTAACTGGATTTATGTTCCATATGCATCCAAGTAGTCTAGTGCTCAACTCACATTAATGACGAGTCCACAGAGCTGGAACTGTTCTGGTGTAATGATGTCATGGTAACAGGGCTCTTGTGCCAGTTTCATGATGGCGCTCCCCGCTGCAAGCCTCAGCCGAGACATGTCAGACTTGCTGTGTCCATAAACACACGTGTTAGGGGCCTGTTAGCCATATTAAGGCAGCTTTCGTAATTGTACACAAAATCACACTGGGGATCTTGACTCCCAGTTAGTACCTGATCTTTTTCTGCTCTGTAAGGTCTCCCTCGCTGACCAGCATGGCTGAGAGGAGTCTGAGAGTAGAGTTGGCTGATTTGGATAGATTATTCTTCATTCCCAGCAACCAGCGGACCAACAGCTTAATGGCTTGCACCTGGCAACACTCATGCACATTAATACGCACACAAATCACCAAGAGATGTTGTTTTCAACCTGATTACTTAAAGAAATTTTACCTTAGCCAGCACTTCAGGAGAAACCTCATCGTCAGCTGTCCAGAGCCGGCCATTTTTGTTTCCCACAGACTGAGAGGTAGAGAGGGCTCATTTAACATGCAATAAAACTATTCAATACATGCTCAAAGCAGAACACCACATCAATATGCTCACTCTGTCATTCATCAGAAGGTCCTTCACGATGAAATTGGCTACGATTGACTTCATGGGTGACGCAAACTGATCCGGGGCCAGCATAGAAATGTGTCCAAGAGAAACAAGCGGAGTGATGAGCTGTTCAGGCACGTCTGCATTCAGACTGCGAGACAACGGCTGGAACAAGAGACAGACAGAAGAGCATGTATAAAAAAATTCCCATGCAGCAAAAAATGACCTTATTGAAAATTGACATTGATTATATTATGAAAAATGACATTATTGTAATATTGACAGTCAAAAGTGAGCATTTTAAGGAAAATGCATTTATGCACTTAGATTTACCTCAAATATTTGCGCTAACTGGACCTCTTTGTTGTGAAAGATGGCATGGATGCAGTGGACTGCCTGTTTGGCCTGGTGGGGGGTGCCTCTTTTTGCCTTCTGATGTAGTACGGGAATTAGAGTCCTGCACAACGAAAACAGAACATCATTTTACTACATCAAACATGTGTATTTGATTTCAGTTAAGCTGACAATCCTTGGTAGTGGATCTAAACAGTTGTGTGTATGCATCTGGGAGCTGTTCATACGAGCGAATCTGTGGCAGTTCTGTCTCAATCTTTTGTCCTGTGTTTCTGAAGATCTGTATGGCTGCTTCTGCCACTTTATCATCCTCCATCTTCAGACACTGCAGCAAAGACTCGTATGTCTCAGCTGAGTGGAATGCAGTGGGGTGTGTAAATGACAAAACCTAAGGTATGGACAGACCAAACAGCAAACTTACATTAAAATTGAGAACATAACTGCAAATGAGCACTTAACATTAAGTAGAGCAATAGCCCATATCCAGCAATTAATTTTTATATTAATATATTCATATTTTTAAATTAATGTGATTGGATGTTTAATCCAGAAATCCTGTTTTCCATGATATTTAAACTTTAAACTAGCGCACTTGCAGTTACAAACAGTACCTTGAGTAGCTCAAGTCCAGCACGAATGGCAGTATCAGGGGTTACTCCCTCATCATCATCATCAGCAGTGCCCTCAATTGACTTATTTAACAGCTTAACCAGGGCGCTACACACACACACACACACACACACAGATTATTGGTGATCCAAAACATCTACACAATACCTGCAGTTACACTTCACTCTCACTAGATGTCTCACCCATTAAAAGCTATTCAGAGTGTTACACAATCGCTGAGAGGAAAAAAAACACATGGCCCATATTGCGCTTATCTCTCTCCCACTCAGTCAGTTTCTCTTCCCCTCTCATTCATGTTCTCGCTTTACATCTGCAGGTGCACGGATAGGAGTTCATATCCAATGTTGCTGTTCAAACCAAGCGCATGCATTTTCTCTGACTGTGCTTCAACCTGCACATCATTTCCGATTTGCTTTTCTGACTTGATTTTTAGGGCTGATTGTCTGCACAGTTATTTTGCAGGTGCGAAAATCGTAATTTATTTGGGCTTTGTAGTCTATGTAAACTATGTTTACAGTAGCTGTTATAAGAACGACTCTTGATAGACAGCATTTGTGGAAATATCACAACAAAAAATACAATAATAATTAAAAAAAAAACATGACCAGTGTTTCAATAAGGCATTTCAAATAAAAATATAATGGCAGTTTTTTGCTGAATGCATGTTCATTACTAAAAAAAAATATATAATCTGCTATTTGACCTCATGGCCTACCTGATGGCCTCAGAGTCGATGTGCACCGGTGCGATTCTCTCTAGCAGAAATTTCACCATCTCCAGGAATGGGTTTGTGGGCTGCTTGGGGAATGTCAGCTTTCGTGTGATTTCCCTCTGGAAAAAAAATTATAAAACACTCTTAGGTGACTTAGTATCGGTGTAATGTTTAATATTACAACAAATACGGTGGACTGGAAAAGCTCTTAGTTAATATGCATTATAAATGAACACCTAGCATGTGAGCTTGGACAGTGCAGTGTTGAATGTGATTGGTGGAGAATGAGAGTGTTTTTAAACTTACCACACATTGTTCAGCCTGTTTACACGAGCAGGTAGGGCTGATGAGTTGCTCAAGCTGAAGACGGAGTTTCTCATCTTCACCCAGAACCTGATTAAACTTCTTCATAAAATCCTGAGCTTTACCTGGATCTGGAAGATTCTCTGAGAATGAGAGAGACAAATTACACATTCTGAAACCTAATGGTTTTACTTAGCATCCACTTAAAGGCATATATATATATATATTATACTCACTAGCGATGGTCATAAGTTTTCCAAACATGGCTGTGGTGTTTGCTTCAGACTGCAGGAAAAAAAAAAAACAACAGTTACATTTATGTTTGTCACTGTACCTGTCAATTGTACTAATGCTTTGGCATTTAAAATACATGTCAGTTAATACAATAAAGCATTTTGATTAGGACAATACATTTTCAATGTCCCTCAGAACATTAAGAAAAATAAACAATATGAAGGAAATGGAAATTAATTTCTTCACTCACTTTTCATTACAAATCTACTTTTATAACTATTAATCAACAGATATGTTGGAAATTCTGCTTATGTGATAACGTAACTGGCGCGCACTGTATCCCCAAAAGCTGCCATGAACGCATCGGCCAAATAGAAAAACTTATCGGCCTTGCAAAATTATCGGTCGACCACTAGTCATTACAAAGATGTTTTGTCTTCCTCTGAAAAATAATGACAGAAAAAATATTAAATCATGAGTGAAGTTTTTGCTTTTGCTAGGCCTATGTAATTACATGTTATAACTAAAAAATGTGCATGTAATGCCTTTTTTTCTGATTGTTTTGCATTCGCATCATTTGCTATGTTCACGAATTAAACTGAGACGATGCGCATTAAAGTTTTAGTGAAAAAAAAAACAAAAACTGTCCTCATCTCAGCCACGCAGCACCGCTGACACACACTTGATAAATTCAGCTCAGCTGTACAGCGTGAGAAAGATTGAAATGAAAGATTTAAGAAGTGAAAGAGCAGAAAAGCAACGTCTATTTTGTGCCCAACTTGAACAAACCACAACAGGTAAAGCTGTCACCTGTGTGGATATAGGCAATATCATTAACAATTCTAAATTATTATCATTAATAATATGGTTTCTTAAGATTTTAAGTCTATGCTGTGTGCTGCTAATGTGTGAGCCTCATTATTTGAAGAGCACATGCTGTCCAGTAATCAAAATCAAAAATCAGTAACAAAGTATCAGCTATAAAATGTAAAATTCATAACGAAATAAATAGGCGTGGTTGCTTTAGCACCTCAGTTCAAGCAGCAAGTAACCTATTTAATCTTTCTCTTAACTACTATCGTACATAATGAACATTGACATCAAACGATAGGCTATTTTATAAGAGATCCTACAGTACACAACTTACCGAAATGTCAGTTTTCAAACTGCGGAAAATGTGTAAAGCTTGTAAACATTGCAACGTAATATACATTGACCTCGGAATAACCATTCAGTGACGACAAGCTAATCAGTCAGCTAGAAAAGTAACTATAAATAACTATATATTTATGCACTATTGCATTTAAATATTTATACTTAACCTGTTTTCTACATGATTCAATGCCTCTTATAAAATTGCATTTTACTAATTAAGAAAAACAGACTGAAAGTGTGAAAGACATACACTCTTAAAAATAAAGGTGCTTAAAAGTTTCTTCACAGAACCATTTTTGGTTCTACAATGAATCATTCCGTCAAAGGTTCTATAAAGAACCATTTCTTTCTCAGCTTTTTATAATCTAAAGAAACATCTTTCAATACATTTAGGCATTTCAAAGAAACTTTTGTGAAACAAAGGTTCTTCAGATGTTAAAGGTTCTTTACGAAGCCATTTATATAAAAAGGCTCTTCTATGCCACTGTGAAGCACCTTTATTTTTAAAAGTTTGCATCTTTCTCACCCTCTTGTCCATGGTTTCACAACATTAAGGAAACGCCCAAACTATACTCAGTGACCAAGTGATGCTTATGTCCATGATACTGGTACAGATAATGAACAATTATGTGACTGTATATTTCAAATTAAAAAAGACATTTGGTTCCCACTTTAAGTGAATCTTAGTTCCCAGGTCATCTACAAGATGGATTAAAATGCTGATAGTCAAGAAAATTAGACCTAAACACATGACAGTATGATTGAAATGTAAAAAATAATAATAATAAATAAATAAATAAACATGTTTATTCTGTGGCACCTAAAAAATTATTTGGTGCCTACATTTTTTTCTTATAGGAGCCAATGGCTCACTCTATTTTTTTGTTTGGAGCCCTGGTTTGTGTAACTTACTGTAGGCAATTTGTGTAAGTCCAGCAGTTCTCGAACAAGCCCTCTCAGCATATTCTGACACTTCCACATTTCATTCAGTGCTCTGAAAAACAACGAGATGTTCTCTGCTTGATCTAATTAAACACATCAGTGAGATGAGTGCTGTTAATAGATGTACAGTGATATGCTCCAAAACGGTCAGATGAGAACCGGAGACTCTCTCTTGGCAATCTGATAAGCTTTTAAAAAAGTCGTTTAAGACTCACTTGACTGCGTTAGTGTCCAGGCAGGCATAAAGGTAGTATAGACACTTCATCTTTTCCTCAGTCTCCAGACTGTGAGGAACCATGTACTGTGCAAAGATTTTCTCCACCAGCAACCTATTACACAAGCACACTTTTTAAGAATCTGACACTTCGGATTTAGGCATGCTTCATTGTTTAATGTCAATAAACTAGTTAATGAAGCAGATTAAATACTTTGTGTGTACAGATGCATGTGCGTACTTGTCATCTATGCTGTTCTGATAGTAGATGTGTAAGAGCTTGTCTTTGATCCAGCTGATTTTCAATGCGGTCTCCTTCCCAGCTTCATGGTGCAGACAGTACTTCTTATAAAGCTGAGCCAACCCCATCATTGCTTCTTTACGGACACGCCACTGAAACCGAACATAATAATTATATTTAATTTGTTTTTCTCAGCTCCCTTTTTATTTAAATTCTAAGTAGGTTTGAATGGCTCCAAGATATATCAAAATAAATATTGCAATATGAGTTTATCAAATCACAATGGAATGCATCGTATTTTCCAGAATATAAGTCATGTTTTTTTAACATGACAAATTCCAAAGTGAATGTATAATTCATTTACTGTCAAATATGCAACACATGGGCAGAGTGCAAATAAAATATCCACATACACAGCATATAAGATAAAGACAAAGCTACACTGCTCAGAAGGTCAGTGAGACCACCGTACCTCCATGGTGTTATTTCAAACAAGTACTTGTGAAGTATTCTGTTATGTATGACAATAAGTGGATACTGGGACACGAGTGAAGTACAAAGCTTACAAAACAAATTACTGTTTTGCAACCAAAAGCTAGGCTACATTGCAAACATAGAAACTAGTGCTGTCAAAGAATAAATCACGATTGATCACATCTAAAATAAAGGATTTTGATTTCAAAGATGGCTGCAGTGACATGACTTGTCTTAAAGAGACTTTGGCACTGTGTATAATATATATATATATATATATATATATATATATATATATATATATATATATATATATATATATATATATTATACACACACACATGCATGTATAAAGAACAATATATTGTTTTATATGAAATATATTTATATATATATATAATATAAATTATATGAATATAAATATATACATGTAAATAAATCTAAATATGTTCAGAATGTATACTGTATGTGTGTATATTTATATAAACATAAATAAAGTACACACACATTTTACCTAAACAAAAACCTTTATTTTGGATGCCATTAATTGTTTGACAGCAATGATAGAGATATTTGGATTTGTGCCGAATGAGAGCTACGTGAGTGTTTCTGCATAAAGCTGCAGTGGAGTCTCACTCTGAAACCTGCAGCATATATCTGCTGGCAAAACAGCAAATTAAAATGGTTGTTTTGATGGTTTAACTTTTCAAAAGGAAATTAAGATGCAAACTGTTGCACTGTACATTTACAGTTGTATAGTTTTACAGTTTAATAGTCCCTTTTGCTTAATATTTTTTATTTCACAATTACAAAAAAATATATACATTTTTTTATGGCGGTACTGAATGTGTGAAAAATAGTGGGAATTGTAGACTTGAATATTTGTTTTTGTTCACTTCATTACTGAAAGAGGCTAAAAATGGTTCAGCCATGAAGAATGGTGCGCGCACAAAAATAAACTGAAAAATTACTTTTTAACTCTAAAGTAAATTATTTATGCTCCATGCAGATCCACCACTAATAAAATCACCTTAATCTTTCTAGATTGGTTCGTTCTTTTTTTCCAAGACCATACAGTACTTTTTTCATATTGCAATCTACATAAGAGAAAGGAAAAAAATCATGCCATTGAGCTCAGAAGACTTTAGGGTAAGCTTTGCATCTTTCTCACCCTCTTGTCCAACATCCTCTCTCTGACAAACCCCAACAGCTGATCATTCACCAGGTTCAGATCTTTCTTCCCTGCGTTGATGATGGTCACAATGACATCGTGCCTGATTGCCTCTTCTGGGTCATGTGACCTCACCTTCAGAAACTCTGAAGTGACAGAGTTAAACAAGATGTTTACAAGTCAAGCAATGCTTAATGGAGAAAAAAAAAAATCAGTAGACATCACATTAATCCTGAACACACCAGTAAGATCCGTGGCAAGGTCTGGGTGGTTCATCAGGCAGTGGCTAGCAAACTTTACACACTCAAGTCTCACAGGAACATGGATGTCATTGAATCTTTGGGAGGAAATAAAAAGAAAATCAGAATTCAATAAACCTCAAATTATACATATTCAAAATCTTTTTCCAAGATTTTCCAATGGTAGGAATCTCTCACCTTCCCAGAAAGCACTGCCAAAGTGGGCGATTCTGAGTGGCCAGTTCAGAATCTTTAACACCAAAGAGTTTAGCCAACAGTTTCACAACAGCCAACCTCTCCTCTCCATCATTACTCTACACAGACAACAGAAAAATATTAGTCTTGCAATTAAAGTGTTTGTATGCGAGCTGAAGCACAAATAAATGTATGTTCATTAAGTCACCTTCAATTTGAACTCAAGTTGTGGCATCACAGAGACAAGGAGCAGAGGGTCGATTGCAAAGAGCTCCTGAATGAGGTCAAATACATGCTCAGAGAGATCACTCACGGAGGACTTTCCCATCACCAAAACCTGATTAAAGAACTACGGAGAAAGAGAAGAAAGGGATTAGAGAAGAAAGTCAATACAACATCTGTCATACCATTTTGTCTTCTTAAAAAGAACTGAACTCGTTACGCCATTTAAATGTACTGAATTCTGAAAGGACAAACTTATGTTTTTGTGACTCACTGAGGCAATGCAGGTTTCGATGGTCTGAACCGTTCTCTTCAGAAGAGTCTTGGCCAGGTCATACGCCTGCTTATTCAAGTTCTAAAGCACAGAAAGAGGTACAACCACACAATGGTTAGCCATCTGAGACTGGACTGGGAAATGAGACCGGGAAGAAATAAGATAATAAGTTTGCCTACTTTGTGAGCAGGGATGAGGTTGATGAGGATTGTGTCAAGCAGCTCCTGCGTCACTCCATCTCCCTCCATGATGATGGAACTCATCAGGTCCAACATGTGCATCTGCACCTTCTGATTATGGCTGTTACTGGAAGAGGGAAAGTCCTGATCAAAAAGAGTACAGTTGCGTAACAGAAGAGACGATTAAACTCACTTAAAATTAAACTCACTTGATGACAGAAAAGAGGGTTTTGAAGAGTTGGATGAAGATCTCATTACAGTCCTCCAATTCAAAACAGATGTTGTAGGACTTCACCCATGCCAGGTTCTGTGCAAATTAAAGTTTAACATATTGGTTATGACAATTAAACTACATGCTTAATCTTAAATGAAAAACAAACGGGTAAATATTGCTGCTGTGTGGCTCATATCCCCACAAGCCTGAAAGTACATTTAAAACATGCACATATAATCAACCAGTTATTTGTAAAAACACAGCTCACCTCTAGTAAGTAAAAATATCTGTTGAACTGAGGGCTCTTGGTATCCTCTAAACCCTTCAACTGCCGCGTAATGAAGAGAAAAATTTCCTAGATAGAAGATAAAAAGATACTCAAATTATTATTATTTTTTTTAACTGGAAAGCTAATCTGAATTCTCTGTTTTTTCATAATGGTTGATGGTACTATGTGTAGGATGGGGGAAAAAAAGACAGCTTGACATGAGGTGCAAGTGTGAGATCAGTTTTTAATCATACATTTTTAGTGTGAGCCATAATAAAGAGGTAAGTTTATCAATAAAGTCATGCGTGTGAAGTTAATGTTTTGGCATACCTTGAGCTTGTCATGCGAGGTGTATGGGGCCTCTGGAGCATAAATTCTGAAAATGTCAGCAAGACAGCAGGCCACAAGTAACCGTACATCCTTGTTGGGGTTTCGCAGGAAAAACTCAGAGGCCAAGTGAAGAGCCAAAGCCAAGTACTGCTGCTTTTCCTCCTCTGAGTCTTGATCCATGTCCATATATGTCTTGACCACGAGCTATAAGACAGAAAGGCATCATTTAAAGCCATGGTATACTTCAAACGAAATAGAAAATCGAACTGATATGACGACATTTCAAACAAAATCAGGCTAAAACGAAGTTTATTTTGAGTTCGAAACAGCTCACCAAAGCAAACTTTCTGGGGGAGTTCGCTTTGGCTCCTAAAAACACCTTTGCGCTTCCACTGGTCCATTGCGGTTACACAATCAGTGGGTGTGTTTTTTTTTTTCGTTAACAGTTTGTTAACAGTATACCGTCGCTCAGCCTTTTCGAACTTATTTTTCCCCCGAAGAACGAAAATGAACTACGTTTGAAGTATATCAGCGCCTTAATGCACTGAGTAAAAATTCTCAAAATATTTAATCATTCTGTAAAAGACAAATCTCTCTAAACTTTAGACACAATCTACCTGCTTTTTTCTATCTGCTACCCATCTGCTTATTACTATAAAACCTAGCAAGTTTAAACAAACACACAAAAAAGCTGCTTTTTTTTATACAGAAGTCCTTTAAGACATAACCACCATTAACAAATCTCAGCAACAACATTTTTTACATTAAAGGGGGGGTACAATGACGTTTTGTGTATTCCTAGTTGTTCACAGTGTTAAAGAGATGGATTCTCATGCTAAACATAGCCAAAGTTATAAAAAAATTATTTAGAAGAATGTCTAAGAATATCTTTGCCAAAAATCTTACTTCTGGGTTGGTACAAGTTTCAGCTGTTTTTTTTTTTTTTGATCAGGGATTTAATGACATAGATGAGAACGGAAGTCCTTATATGAGCATTTCTCCCGGAAAAACGCGCCCGCACACACACAATGACCAGAGGAGAGTGAGACCGTGCAAATCAACACGCTTCCTCGGGAGATCGTCGGCAGCACTGCATAGGATTTGTTTGAGAATGTCTCCAGATAACTGCGTTTTCAGATGTGAGGGAAAGTTTTCATCTCGCGGCTGGAGACGGTAATGTTTTCTGTTGGTGCATTTCTCTTGGTTCATTTATCTCGGTTCATGTCAAATTAATTTTGATAAGTCGCACCTGACTATAATTCGCAGGACCAGCCAAACTATGAAAAAAAGTGTGACTCATAGTCCGGAAAAAAACAGTATATGAAGGATGCAGTACTACTCTATAGGTACTCAAGATTGACACACGATTAGGTGAAACCGTGTATGTTATGTACCTTTTAATATGCCAATAAAAATACTGCAGACTTTCTCCAGGTCTTATACCTTTATTAAAATTAAGCAAAACAAAACGATAAATGTTAACTTTCAAGAGCAGTCAAGTATTTGCGAGAGCGAGTTTAAAGCTTGCTGGCTTCTGTACACCGGCCGCCCGCTTCTTGGATTTCTAATGCTTTGATTCTCTCAAGTCTGCACTCGATGCATCCTTGATATCAAGAACTAGGGCTATAGCTATCAAATATTTTAGTAATCGAGTATTCTACCAAAAATTCCATCGAGTAATCGGACACAATGCGTTTTTGCTTAATTAAAGTGTAATATTAATTATGCAAGAGAAAATAAGACTCCTGGGTCTCTTAACCCCTTAACTGTCACTCACATTTTTGAACATTGACTTTGTAGTGCACGATCCAAACTTACATTTTTATAATTCATGAATGAAAATATTTTGTAACATGATATTGATGTACCATTTACATGGAAATGCAATGTCTGATTTTAAAATGGGTTTTAAAGAATGAATTTTGAGATTTTAAGTTTTCAGTCGATATATAACTTCTGATGATTTCTAAAATGTGATAGAGAAAAAGGCAACAAACAAGTCTTCTTTTTTAAACAAAGGTCAAAACTCCAGTTATAATTTAGATTTTTGAGGGTGCACTCTTGTCATAAATTAATCGATTACTTTTCCTACATAATTTTTAGCAAAAAACACTGGTAAAATATATATTTGGGAGTCTTAGACCTTTCCAACGATATACAGTTGGTCAAGATTAGATTAGATTTTAGGGGTGCTCCGATCACGATCGGCCGATCGTTAATGCGCATCTCGTCAGTAAAGCCGGTTTTCTAATCAGCGGTTAATTCCATCAGGTGCATGATTTCAAATAGAGCAGCTGTTACTACACAGAGCACCCCTATTAGATTTAATTTTAACTATTTTTTTTTAATTATTACTCATTGTTTCTCTGTCTACTTGTACTGTGAACAATGACAGTTTACAGATTTATTAAGTGCATTTAAATGCCATTCAGTTGGGGTTTTAAATAAAGCATTTTCTGAGATGCACATTAAACACATAAAACATTTAATATATCTTTTAATTATTGAAAATAAAGCAAACTTAACTTTTTGGTAAACAAAGGGGATTTACTATTAAATATAAAATATGGAAGAAATGTTGTGTGATTAAACCTTAAAAAAAAAAAAATAATGTTTGATTTTTTTTTTTTTGTAGTAGGCTATGTACATTCTGCTGAACAATAGATACATGTTCTGTGTATGTGATGTGACGCTAGTTTTACTCAAATCGAATGGTAAAATGCTCATGAAGTGACTATCAGAGCAGTTCTGGAGATGTTGTTCAGGTGTTCACGTCCTTATTGAGACAGCAGATGCTGAAATCACCGGAGCGTCACGCCCGCTTCAGTGTGTGTAAATAAACGGAGACGCGCTTCTGCGCCATTCATTAACAGAGACACGCAGAACATGCAGGAATCATATTTAAATAGACTGTTCCGTCCCGGTCTATATCATGATTTAATGTAAGTGCAATGACCTATTTTTGATTAATTCATTAAAAATTTGGCAAATTTCGTGCCATTCCGCATTAAACTGTAATTCCGTTTTTATGACTGGATTCCGCGGTTCCCTCCGCGTTTTCTGCATCGCGGAAATCATAGGGCCCTAGTTGTGGTATGCCAGCTCTATCTTGCAATGAACACACGCCAAGACGTTCTCTTTCCGTTTGCTTGCGCCCTCAAGTCAAAACACTGCTGACACCTTGTGTCTCCTTCCGCTTTGTGGGTGACGTAAATGCGTTGTGTCACATTAAAAAAATCATTGCGAAAGAACCTGACGTGAGATTTAAAATAAATTTAAAGAGGCTTTAAAGATCATTTTTTGTAATCAAGTTACTCGAGGAATCGTTTTAGCCCTATCAAGAACACATCCGGGCACTTACACACATCCTCTGTAATTGTGTTCTTGAGAATTGGAATTGAACTTCGACACTGGTTAATGATGATGTATAGCGAAAACACAAGGACGCAAGATCGCTAAAGAGCGCATATTGAAAACAGTCATATTTTATTAAGTCAGAGTGTCTCCTTTCTCACTCCAAGATAGCTCAAAATGTCTTATGAGGAGCAGAGCTGGAATTAAGTGATTGTAGAAACCTTTGATCAAGAAATGTGTTGTTCAGGTCCACTACAATAAAAGTCTTGCAAACAGAAAAAAGAAAATGTAAAATGCCAGAAAACACAATGGTAATTTCAAGTCCACTACTAAAATAAAAGAGGAAATTTGGAATAACTACTGATTGACAAAGAAAACATTGATTGGACCATTGCAGGTGTGGTATGGACGGTAACATTTATGTTAAAATCACAATGAAATGGAAACAGTGCCAGATCTGTTCTCCCTTATTGTGACGCATATTAAATTGAATTATCAAAAAAGGATTAAAAAAAAAGGTGGGGGGGGAGGGGACTACATCTGCCGTTGATTGGATTTACCTATTCAAAAATACCTATTCTGCATGAAGAGTGCTATGTTTAATTGAGATGACCACTGAGTATTTGCATGCATGCAAACTTTTATGTAGATCTAATTTTTTTCCACGTACAACACAGCAGGTGGATTCACAAGCAAAAGGAGCACTATCCACAGAATTAGTAAAGTGTTCTACACCTTTTAAAGACTTAAAACAAACGATAATTGAATACATTATATATAAATGGCAATCAGAATGGGATCAATGTCTAAATAATAAGTTGAACGCAATAAATCCTGATCTGAGGAAAAAACTATCTCTGTTTTGAGAATTGTTGGAATCAAGTCACCTATACAAGATGCAGAATAGGACATTCAAAAATTCCACATCAGTTTTTACTCTAAGGAGAAAATCCTCCGAAATGTTCTTCTTGTCAGAATTTATTTTTCATTAAAGATATCCTTCTAGATTGTATTACATCTGCCCCTGTGAGAAACCTTTTTTATTCTGTTGATACTTTTGAAAAGGTTTTTAATCAAGTGAATCCGAACATGGTTCTAAGATTTCTAGAAGAAATACATTTTAAACATCTTTTCTAGTCTTCCTTTGTTTGATTGCACTCATTCTCACCATGAATATAGCCTTAGAAGCTGGCATGGCGTTTAAAAGAAAGATCTCATTTTTCACAAGCACTTAACCCTTATACTTCTAGGACCCAGGAGAAATTAAGTTCTCTAGTTTCTACCTCTCTCTGGCGCCTGTGTGTGAGAGAAAGAGAGCTGAGCATGTTTGGTAAAGCGGGGGGAAGGGCAGCCTGTGCTGTGAGCTCAAGGAAAGCAGTTGAGCTTCAGACTCAGACAAAACATCACACTGGCAAAAGCAGGAAGGCCAGCAGTCAGTCCGTTTTCCTGCAAAGGACTCTGATACCCTCCCTAATTTTTTTTTTATTTAATATGTGAATACTACAGAAAGCTAGAGTGACAGAATCTCTGAAAAGCATATAAACTGATTGATGCAAAGAGTCCACAGTTAATTAATCAAGGACTTGAGAAAGAAACAACAACGTGGCATTATATTTCAATCTGATTGCCCATTTATTTCCATCACCACTGGATATTTTTGGGGGACGGTCTGACCTAATTCATGTTTAGTTCACAAGAAGGACGGCCTCATCTATGAGATCACAATGTTATTTTCCACAAAAAGTGAATAACATGTTAGCTGAATGGGCATATTTATTGGCCTGATTTGTTGAGAACAAATCCGTCTATTCAGCACTGCCATAATGGTTGTGTGTAACAACACAAAACAAATTAAGAAACAATGCATGACACACAAGTTGAAATGTGAGGGAATTTCAACAATGAGGGAATTCAATCCGGACCCGCCTTCATTTCATATTTCAAGAGCACTAATTTTATTACCTTCTATGATAAATGGATTTTAACGAGTAAATCATTTGTTTATTTTTTTTTATGTCTTTTTGGAGATGGTCCGAAATGAAAGCGAAGGCTAGATACTAGCTTGACTTTTTTGTTATGACACCCTTTGAGTGTACGACGTTTTACATAATTGGCCATATTTCACCAGTAATATGAAGTAATTTATTTTTATTTTTTGTAAAATCACTTAGATTATGGCCATTTAACTCACAGCAGTGTCAAGTAGGGCTGTAGCTATTGATTATTTTAGTAATTGGGTATTCTACTGATTATTCCATCGATTTATCAAGGAATTGGATAAAAAGTATTTTTTCTTTATCAAAAAGAAATACTAGATATACAAGATAAAACAGATTGGTCTCTTAAAATAACTATTTTGTTCCCTTTTTAGAAAAATATTTTAAGGTGGGCGTACACGGTGCAAATTCTGATGGTCAGAAGGACGTACAGACGAGGTGATATACGACACGATTTAATGACCTGCCTGATTTCCGAAGCAATCGCACAAAGTTCCGCGCCAAAAACATCAGAGTCAGAGGAAGAGATTGTGGCAGCAATGGCTTCCAAAAGAATAAAAAAGAAAAGAAAAAGAAGGGCATGGCATAGAGTTTGGCTGAAGAGCAGAGAAAAGCATGGACTTTCTGTTCTTCAAAAACAGCTTGAGATAAATGTATCTGTGTGCGCATGCTTTGATGTGGTGGCGGAATATATGGTAAAGTATATAACCATAGCGTGTCACGCAAGTTTGTGCATATAGTAACGTCATTTTTATATATTTTTAAACAAATGAAATTGCTGGATAGTCTTTTTCCTAGTTCGTGATTGGTCAACTTCAGATAGATCAACAAATCAGCTCACGCACACGTCAAAAATTCAAACCGATAGCTCACAAACTTTTTAGACATGTTTAAAAATGATCGGGAGGTCAGGAAGTGCTTGTAAGACACTCTGCTCGGCTCGTACTTCATTGCACATGATACAAGCTGCGACCATATGAGAATACACTATTGAAAAAAAAGTGCGAACTCGTACGACAGCAAAAATCGCACCATGTATGCTCGCCTTTACTACTGAAATTGCATACATTGATTACAGTTAAAACTAAACCCATTTGATGCATTTGACTGCCGAATAACATTCAAAAGCCAAATACAAATAAATTATAATAATAATAAAAAAAAAAAAAAAAACTATTTCACATTACTTTAAAAAAGTTAAAAAGGTACAAACTAAAACTAATGCATAAATCAAATCCTAAACATTGCATTTAGCCCATGCCGTGAAACTTAACTTTCACGTTAAGCCTAACTAAAGCTCAAGCATGACATTAGCCTTTACCGTCTTCTTGGAAGGCTTTGTGGCTTTTTTAAAGGACAAAAATCAGTGGACAAGAAGGATAACAAGAACAAGAGTCCATACATAATTTCAGACACGTTTTTCAGCAACATGAAATTAGAGTTATTTGGAAAATAAATCCTCTTAGATGTCTCTACGTACTGGTGTGTGTGTGTAAAAGTTGTTTTTGATATCCTTCATATTCTGTGTACTGATCAATTCACAGCCGTACTAGAAATGAATCTGTTTCAATAAGTTTAAATTGACTTTTACATAGGGCTGTGATGGTTGCCGTGACAACCGCATCACCGTGGTGGTCGGTTGCCACCGCGGTTGTCTACTGCCACCGATAGAGCACGTGATAGTGCACGTGACGTCACACACTCTATAGCAAGTATAATACAAAGTTTTGTATACAAGTGTAATAACTGTAATAGTTGCAAATTCTAAGTCTATGGTAATTAACATCTTACCTCAAACACAGTGTTTCCTTTAGATTGGCAGATTTGAGCGCAGGAAAATACAGTTAATGCGTTTAGCAAATTAATTTAGTGTTGGCCGATAGATCTTGTTGGGAAACCAAATACTACATTGCCGATCTGGAGCCATCTCCATTTATGTCACCCATCCGCGTTTGCCCAGGTTCCCGTGATCACAAATGCCTGGCTGGTCATATTTGGTGCGGCTTTCTCCAAACTGGCCAAATACAAACGAGACCGCAATAAATAAGAGATGGTAACAAGAAATATGGCAATCATTCCTATTCCAATGAGAGCTCGTGCAGATGAGGAGTTAACGAGCTTACTTGGCTGCGGAACAGTGAGCCATGTCTTCAACGGACGCAACACAACCGCGTTGCAACAGGTTTAGTCTGTCTAGTGTCTACAGGACATCTGAACTCTGTGTCATTACCTCAGAAACTGGACGGGGGATTTATTATGTCTGTCATGCTGCATCCAGTGTAGCATCACTGATTATAAGGAGAATTTTGTCACGCTGCGTCACTCGCGTCCGTTAGACAGGGTGTATTTAACTATTTAGGCTACTTTCTTGTTTAATTATTATTTCTTTGATATTTATTTTAGTGTTTTGCAGGCGGCGTTCACTGACGGAAGTGCACAAATAAACATGAACTGACAAGTTAAATAGGCTGTGTTAGATGAGTGAGACTTTTGAGTCAAATTCTTACATTTAATCCATCAATTAGAATGATAAGACATTTGGGCTGTTACCCAACAAATTATATCAGTATCAACCAGGGCTCTGAACCGGTTCAAGGAACGAAAACAAAAACCAGAAATGAACGAAATTTTGACAGGAACAAAACCAGAAACTAAATCAAATTTTATAGTTCCGAACAGAATCGAAAAATTTAAATGGCCATTAACCGGTTAATAACGTTATTTTATCGTTCCATTTAATATTTAACATTTGCTGTCAACCATTTCACCAATTCCAGCAGTATGGCATACACAAATGTGCTGAAGCCAACGAGTTAAATGTCTGCTCAGCTGTGAACTCATCATAGGTAAATCGCAATGGCAATGCACCGCCTTTAGGGCCGGATTAAGACCAAATTAGGCCTTATGACGCAGCACAAAAACGGCCTACATTTTCTCTGCATTGGTGCATGTGCATTCGACACTCAAGCGCCAGCATGCTTAACCTTTCCTGCCCAACTGAGGACTCTCTTCTGATTATTCCCAACTCTGAGAAGCTCTGCTCGCCGATGGCATTGGACATCATCATGCACAGATAGATGCGCAACCCAATTTCGACATTTCGAAACGTCCGAGAAAGATTTAACAATGACAAAAGCTTGTTCGAGCTCTGCTGATTCGTTCACAGTCACCGGTTTCTGAGTGCATGAATGCAGCAAACTGTATCAGCTAGGGCTGCACGATGTGTCGTTTAAGAATCGATATCGCGATGTACGAATCCACGATAGTCACATCGCAGGATGTGCGATGTAGGCTGTCGTAGTTGATCCATTATTCATTGAAATAAGAAACACGGGCCAGCTGCTCCCCGGCCTTGACAAATATGATTTGTGGATTAATTGCACAGCTTAACCATCATAGAGTGAAAGTTTATCATTGACAGGACTGAAAAACACATGCAAGTTTAACAGGGCAGAGAGAGAGGGAGCGTGCGGGGTGTTTGTTTTTATTCTGCTATGTACAATGCTTTGGCAATATCTACCTTTGTATGTCATGGCAAAAAAGCAATATGAATTGAATTGAGAGAGAGAGAGAGAGAAAGACCGAGAGAGAGCAAGCCATTTTCAAACAACACGAGCGCTGTCTTGCTCTCTCTCCCTCGCGCATAATTAATCAATTGACACGATGGTGTCGATGTTTAAATCATTTAAAATGAGAATGTAAGTGTGCTCACCTCATTTTTGTTTGTAGGAAAAAATATCGCAATATAAATCACAGAAAAATAAAATATCGCAATGTCATTTTTTCCCAATATCGTGCAACCCTAGTATCAGATCATTTTGACCGATTAATAATCAGTTATATATATATATATATATACATATATATATATATATATATATATATAAAACATACTTTTTCTAGAGAGAGAAAAAAAGACGATTTCATTCAGAAATAGACAATGCAGACACAAAATGTTTATAAACATTACAAACTATTAAATTAAACTCAAAATTAACAAACTATAATAAACACTGTTTATTGGCTATTTTTATAATCATTTGTTATTCAAATACATCGCGAATACTGAAACATTTGATTTTGTGTTGAATGATGCCCAACGTTGGTTTGAGTTTCGTTTTGGCATAAGTTAATTCGTTTCAGTTTGTCGTTAATATGCTGTAGCTTCTTTTATTTTTAATTCCTGTTCTTTTCTAAATACTGTTAGTTGAAATGATTTGTTGTGGAGTGAGGGGAAATAGCCTAGGGGAGCTTCTCAAATTTACCGTAAGCTGAACAATTTTCATTTACTGTATTTACCTCAAAGTTATTCTTAGAGTGAAATTTGGATTCTGACTTTCGGACGCAAATAAAGGGTTAGCCTACTTATTATACAGTAACTATTA